>NC_136493.1:24790180-24987680 GCF_053919585.1 Euprymna scolopes
TGTTTACAAACGTTTGGGACAACCTAATGATACCAAATGTATTAAAATGTAATTCTCTAATGGCCTGTAGACTTTTAAAGTGTTGTTTAAACTGATTGTATTTATGAATTTGTGATTGCAAAGTTGACTTATAAAACTTCGCCCATCTATTGAGTATTGTTGTTATATTTGGGCTGGTGCATCTGCTACGAGTCTCTCCCTCTTAGACGGAATTCAAAAGAGAATCGTCGACCTAATTGGTCCCACACTATCAGTTAACCTTCAACTGCTGTCCCATCAACGAAATGTTGCATCCCTCTATCTATTTTATAAGTACTTTTAAGGTAGGTGCACAAGCCAACAGACGAGTAGAGATTTGCTGTCAATTGCTCAGCAATCCATTGGAAAAGCATTTTTGGAAGCGCATTGTGACATCGAACGAGAAATGAGTTTGTCTAGTCCAGTACAATCAAGATAAGTGATGGGCTGGAAAAAGTCTTGGAAAATTATGGTCTTTATTTTGAGGATTAATTTTTGTATTTTTTTTTTTTTGTTATTACTTGGCGAGTAAAATTTTAATTTTCCGCAAGTTTTTACAGACTTAAGGGACAACCTAATAATACAAGGGATGTTCCAAAAGTAATGCCTCCTATTTTTTATTATTCTGCCAGGATGGATCAGAGGAGTTTGCAAATTGCATTGTTATAATGATTGAACTTATGCATTCATGACCTGAAAGTGGCATCTCTCTGTTGCAGATATTGACAGTGTGAGACTCTAAGAAAGCAACCCCCTGTCATGGACATGCGTCAGAAGCAATGGTGTGTCATTGAATTCCTCGCAAAAGTGTATGAAGAATGATGCTGACTATGTAGAAAACTAAATTCTGAGCCACAAAAGGTTGCTCATTTTAATAGTACGACTCCTATCTTTGTAGTTCTTCAACTTTTTGAGTTAAAAAAAAAAATAACTGAAATTTTTATAGTTGGGACATCCCAAGTATAATCATACTAAATCGTAATAATATTTTAAAACTTTCTATACTCCAGAATTTTTTTTTTTTTCTTAGTCACCATCAATCTCAATACTTTTGCTAGCGATGAACAATGGCTGTGCATGGGCGTCCGGAGCATGAGGTTTGTTCCAAAAGTAAAGTCTCCTACTGGTTTTAAATCAAAAAGTTGAAGATCTTCAAAGACGAGAGTGGTACCTTTTAAACGAGCGTCCTTTTGTTCTCCAGAATTTATTTTTCTACATAGTCACCAACAATCTCAATATACTTCTTAATTGATTATATAATGTTATAAATTGAATTTTAAAAAAAATTCTTAATGCTGCAATATTTTCAGTTATAAATTTATTATATTTTTTACTAGAATATCTTGTTCTTTTGTTTTCCAGTTTTAACAACTAGTCCTTTATTTTTCCATGTTTAAGCTTAACCATATTACTTTTCATGCTCGTATTTTTCTATTGTAATCCATGATTTTTCCAGGCTTCCAATAAATTCACTTGTTCTTTGCTTAATTTTAGACTTGTTTTTTTTGCCCTCATAAACACATATGTAATAACAATGTACGGCACTCGTCTGCTTTCAATAAAATTCCCCCAATTATCTCCCTTTTATGTTTTCATTCTCTCTGTTTCACTTGTTACTTCTCTTTTCGAATTAGTAGCAATAGTAGTCGCTGAAGCGACATGGTTGCTATGGAAACCAGTCATAAAAAGTGTCACTCACCTCCTTATGTATTGTTACGATTTTGAACACCAGAAAAATTCATCATAACTTTTGTTTTATTGAACAAAAATTGAAAAATAATTTTTCACAATATAGCTGAGAAGGTGATCTATAAACTGTAATAATTGTTTGAAATTTGGTCGAAAAATGATTTGAATGAAAAATGAACGGTGAAGCTTTAAAGCGGTTCTAGATGATTAAACTGCCACCTTACCATATATTCAAACATGTTTGGATGATCACTTGTATTGATTGAATGGTACTTGTACAGTTTAATCAAGACATTAAAAAAATGAAAATATCAACAACAAAAAAAAGGTTATACTGCACGTATCCGTTATGGAACGAAGTTCTCAAAAAAAAAAATTTTCACTTAATTTCATCAATTAGTTTCGTTTTTACAGCGAAAAAACTATTTGTTTATGATACCGAGCAAAAAATTCGATTTTTAGGAAGAAAAGCTAGTAATAAAGATGGGGAGGGAGTGTCGGCGCTTTACATGGAGTTATCAACAAATTCCATAATGGCTGACTTCAATGGGCTCTCATAAAAACGTGTTTTTTCGCTGTAAAAAAAAAAAAAAAAAAAAAAAAAAAACTACTCAAATTAAATGAAATTTTTTTTCGGAGATCTTCAGTCCAAAACGGATACGTACAATATAACCTTTTTTCGATATTTTCATTTTTGAATTTCTTGATTAAACCGTACAAGTACTGATTGAACTATTATTCTTATCGTGAGTGTTATTAGTGCAATGTTTCAGTCAAATTGTCCTTCAACCTTCATCAGACATGTTAGTTGTTGTTTGGAAAAGAAAGGAGAAAAGTTACTGGCTCTGTAGATATTTTCGTATTTCTGTGAGTCAGTCTCATCGTTTCGAATCTGTGAGAAAGAAAAAAAAAATTGATTAAGAAAAGGGAGATAACTCTAATACAGATCAACAGGGGGATTATCTTTCTTTCATCGCCGAAACTTTAAGGGTGTACAATATCATCTCAAAAAATGTAGAACTTTAAATTATATGTAAGTTATTTCTCATCTTTTATTTTATATATTTAATTGCTCCTCTTAACTGTGTTGAGATTTTCTATCCTGATAAGTTTGCTTTGTTAAAGATATACTCTTTATTAACTTCATTATAATATAATAAATATATTGAATCCCTGAAATGGTGTTCCATGGTAAACAACTGATGATCCCTTTAAGAACATTGGTACTATTGTTTGTTCATGTAAGTAAAACAATTCAGTGATGCAGTAAATTGATTGACTTACTGACAAAATAATTTTCCAACGAAGGACTTTTATTTTTATATATATAGTTTTAAAGTAACTGTCAAGACTAATATATATATATATATATATAAAGTCAAATGACCTTGTAACAAGTGATGTAGCCCACTTTCCGGTTTACGACATCCGGTTGCGCATAACAACGTAAACAAATAAACAAAAATCGCTTCTTTTGCAGATTTTGACCTGCGCACTGAAATATTAACGTTATTATTTCGAAATTATTATTTAAGATGGGAAGAGTAGGGGTGTTTTGTAACTATTCTTTATTACAACTATACTGTCGCTTATTTCTTACAACTAAACAACTTTAACCTGTTGACAAACATAAGAACAATTGTAGTAAAGCCAAGACTACTACTACTACTCTCTTTCTGTCCCTTTTCCTTCCTTCCTTTTTTAATTTTGTTTACATTTCTAGATACAAAATAGTTGTGTGAGAACGGTGAATTTGTTGATACATTTACTAATCTGTTTCAATATTAGTTTTATTTTATTTTATTTATTTAGATTTTATTTTTTTGCTTCAGGTTTTATTAATTTTTTTTTTTTTAGATTTTAAGTTTCTATAACTTGGTTGAAGGATTCCAATATGGGTTTTTCATTCTTATATTTCTCATCAGTAGGCTCATGTGCGTTTTTGCTGCTAAATGACTTTCGTCGGCGTTCGATTCGTAAATTTTTTAGCGATTATATGGAAAAGTAGGTAACTTTACATGAATAGGGAGAATAGTAGTCTAGTATATATATATATATATATATATATATGCACAATACCTCCATTCAATCTCAAGAGACAATGGACACCCCTGTAAGGGTAGCTGTGTAACTGTGAGGCAAGGGTTGCACAATCACCAACCACGCATCTCCTAAATCAGCACTGCTATGGTCCCCCATCGCCAAACTTTCACAAGAAACACTCATCTAGCAGAAAACACTATCAATAATTCCCTCCACTTTTTATCTGTGCCTAAACCTAAACGTAGATTCCATGAACAAAGCTTCTTTCTTAGAACTGCACGCCTGTGGAATTGTCTTCCGTTTTCCTGCTTTCCGGCTGACTACAATATGGTTGTGTTCAATCTAACGTAAATAAGTTCTTGATGAACCGTTCTATATAAGTTATCAAATTTACCGAATTTTCATTACTAATGATTACTATATTGTCCAATGTCTACTGTACACTCTTTAACCCTTATCCTTGAGTGGCCTCTTGGCCTTGATAAGTGGTGATGCCTATGTAAAAAAAAAAAAGAAAAAAAGTCTAATGGCAAGGAGAGATCCAAGACTGACTTGAAACAATGCCGAGATAAGTAGAGAGAACATACAACACCGGAAATACCCAAATGGCCACCCGTTTTAGTACTGCCCATATGCACACACACACACACACACACACACACACACACACACAAACTAGCTGTACTAATCTACTTTTACCTAGTATCCATTACATTCAAACTTATTTTGTAAATAATTCTATCCTGCACATAGCATTAAATTTTTTGTGGTGTAAAGCAGCTATCTTCCATCCATAGTGGTCCTGGATATGACCTTAAACTATATCCGATGGTTAGGCCCCCAGCTTGTGGGGTTTGGAGAGTGTGGAGCCACCCTTTAATTGCCATTGCTCCCAGGTCCACTCTGACCCGGAGTGGTAGTACCTGTTAGGGTCCCAACTATGGGTTAAATAGAAACCGACTTGAAAAAACAAATATATTCTATTAAAAATGTTTTCTTCAAAATAAATGGATTCGGCATTAAATAACCTGAAAAGGGTTGATATGCCATAAAACAAAAACAACCAACCAACCAACCCATCCGTCATATCCTAAGGTGGCAGATAGGAGAATGACCTTCAGGTATGGCAGTTAGCTGCAAATATACAGATGGCAATCCTGGGCCAACTAATAGTTGGTTGTTTGGTTGGTTGGTTGTTTTTGTTTCATGGCATATCAACCCTTTTCAGGTTATTTAATGCCAAATCCAAAGATTTTGAAGAAAAAATTTTTAATAGAATATATTTGTTGTTTTTAAGTCGGTTTCTATTTAACCCATAGTTGGGACCCTAACAGGTACTACCACTCCGGGTCAGAGTGAACCTGGGAGCAATGGTAATTAAAGGGTAGCTCCACACTCCCCAAAGCCCGCAAGCTGGGGCCTCACCACTGGATATAGTTTAAGGTCATATCCAGGACCCCCATTGAGGGACTTTTACCCTCTGCAGGGGGCCAGTTGGTGTATTCTAATGCCCCACCCACAGGGCCCCAACATAGTAAACATAGTAGAATTTAATCGCTACTTATCCAGTTTACGACCTAACCTTCTGCAACTTCAATTCAGCATCTATCGGTTTACGAAACCTGACAGAAGACGCCAAGATAAAGTTATCAGGAATTGGGTTATAATCAGGATAGGTACCTTATCTTTTAACAATACTTTTTCAATAAAATATAATTTTTTTTTTTTTTTTTAATTCATGTTTATTTTATTATTTTTCAGGACCGAACAGTCTTTCATGTAAATACGCAAAAATGTATGGAAGTTGCGATAGATGGTAAAACATTACTTATGAAACCTTGCAGTGGCATCGACAGACAAATCTGGCATTGGAGGAGGAAATCAACGTCGGAATCGAATCGAGAACATCTGTGATTTCTGGCAATTGCTGCGTAGGATGACAAAAACAACCAAATGACGACAAGTGTTGAATCCAACTCGGCATTTGTCAACCATGTTGAAGACATGCAAAGGAAATCGAAAGGAAGACGTCTATGCAACATGTTTCATAGCCATCAATTCATTGTTCATCATCATCCTCATCTTTTTTCTTCTGGTTGCTGATGAAAACAAATCCATGATCTGTGATAATTTTTGTCAGAGCTAACTGGGACGATTTGTTGTATATAGGGTGGCTGCACTGAGTTGGTATCTTCCGTTGAAGCTCACACCTTAAAGACGATAAAATAATTAAAAAAAAAAAAAAAAAAAGATAATGGATTTATTTTTTGTTGCTATAAATTGGAGAGAGAAAAAAAAAAGATATGCACACACAAACAAATAATTTTAAAAAAATCTTTTAAATCCAATATTTAAGAGAAGAAAAAAAAATAGAAAAAAATTAACTGAAGTAATTCTAAAAAAAAAAAAAAATTTAATGATTGAGGTTTACAAAAAAAAAATGATAGCAGAAATTTTTTTTATTTCATTTTTTTTTTTTTAAATAATTTTTCTGCTGCAAAAATACATTCCAGTATTTTTTTATATTATTCACTTTGATCTTATTTTTTTTTTTTTTGTTCTCCTGTTTAAGTATTTTATTTTTGTCTACTGTTTTTTTAAATTGAAAGAATCACTGCAGAGAATTTGGTACAAAATAAAATTTTAAAAAAGAAGAGGAAAGAAAAGAAGCAAACCATAGGAAAAAATAAAATCTTAACAGAAAAATTTGGGGGCAGGCGGTGATGAAGACATTCTTTTTTGGGGGCGGTTTCTGATCTTCGGAGGAAGGATTGCCTATCAGCCATTTTAACGGAAAATTGTGGTAAGTAAAAACACTGTTGATGAGGCACATCAGACCCGGTTTTTGTTGACCGTTTGTAAACCGTACAAACACTTTGGGTTGTTTTACACATATACATGGGCCAAAACATTTTTCTAAGTTGGGAAATCTCTTATGAATGAAAACACAACAAAAAAAATTTGGTGTTTATTTAGAGTGGCACTTATGGCGGAAATTAAAAGTAAAGAAAATACAGAAAAGTCTGATGTCCGTACCAGTCACGAAATGAAGATGAAATATTCCAAAAATCAAGTAATTTGATCAAGAAGTTTTTATGATTTTTTATTCAAGAAAATCAAATTTACTCCATATTCATTTGGTAGGGAAAAGCAGCGGCCATTAAAGAATCAAGGGCAGATAACCAATTTTCATTTCAATTTTTTTTTTTTTTGTTTTTTTTTTAATAATGTCGGAAAGACAACTGAAACGTAATAATTAAAACCAAACAATAATTTATTAAAATGACCTGTATTTTTTTTTTTATTTTTTATTTTGCAGAAAATTAATTTTTTAATTATAAAATCATTATTTTACAAGGGCCATTAAATATAATTTAAAAACCAAATCTGAAGAATATTAAAATGTCTTTGACCTTCACACTTATCGGTAAAAAAAATAGCAAATTTGTTTTAAAAAACAAAAAAAAAAACAAACAACTACTTGATCAAATTTTGGAATATACCATCTTCATTCCGTGACAAGTAAGGACATGATAAAAGTTTTTCTTCATTTTTATTTATCGCCAGAAGTGCCAATCTGAATAAACACCAAAAATGTCCTTTTGTGGCTCTGCTGCAACTATTTAACCCCGTTCTTCATGATACAGCTCCAATGATCTATTTGAATGGTGTCCAATGTTTGGTGCACCCAGTGATGCAGAAAATACAAAAACAGATAAAACAACGGCTGAGAATCTGTGTGTATACTAATAACGCTCACCAGGATAACATTTTTTTGTGCTGGGGGAGGATGAATGCTTACTGGTCAACCAATCCAAACCACCAACCAGCATCTCCAGGGGGCTGGGGAACCAACACCCCTCTCCTTCTTCCTTCCGGGAGAAAAGTTTTGCAGCAGTCATTTTATAAATTCTCTACCTTGGCAACAACTAATTATCTTACCCTGGGCTCCGTATATGCACTCAATTGCCAAACAAATCCTTTAACAAATTTTTAGACACCATCAAGAGTTGCTTCCCTTTGTTTTGCTTTTTTTTTTTCTTTTAATTTAAATTTTGTTTTCGTTTTCTTTTGTTTGTTTCTTTCTCATTTTCTCTTTGTTTCTTTCTCTCAAATATTTTTTATCAAATAATAATGTTAAAAATACAATAAGCTTAAGATTAAGCTAGATTTATTTAAGATTAAGATCTTAAGATTAAGATTAATCTTAAAATTAAGATTAAGATTTATTTAAGATTAGATCTATTTAAGATTAAGCTAGATATATATGTGTAAAATCAGTCTTGCCATATAAATAAATTTTAAATATCTGTAGGAATTAGCAGCATTTTTTGCTAATGTAGTCATCAAGCTATTAGTTTGGTTACCTCATTATATATTGTTCCAGGAAAATATCAATCAATATAACGGGGTGATTGACAGTGACCCCCCCCATCCCCCAAATAAAAAAGCTAGATATTTTATTGATATTTTAGTAAGTAAATTACCTTATGCCATTTTAAGGTCTGGCTTCCAATGCAGTCGGAAGTATAGGTCACTTGACGAGGTCATATTTTGACTGAAACAATAGCTCTGTTATCATCGTGACATAATGTAATTTGTTTACTAAAAAGTAAATAATATATATGCAGTAGAACCCCGGGATACGGCATTAAAAATTAGTAACAAAACAAACTACAGTATATAATACACATGTATATAATCAAATAACATCATAAATAACACCATAAGGCGGGGCAAATATAGTAACCAGGGGCCGAAAAAACATTGTATTCCACATTGTAAGCTGAAAAAAAACATATCCTAGGGCCACCATATCCCGAGGTCCTACTATATATATATATATATATATATATATATATATATATAATGTGTGGTAAATGATTTTAATTAGTATAGATTCATTTACTTGTTCAAAAAAATCAAGACAAAAAAAATTGAGGATAGTGTACGATCGTTTCAGAGATGATGTCATGTTTATTCAGATGTAATATCATTAGCACAGAATATGACACGAAAATAAACATCACTATGCAGCATTGGAAGTAATGCTGCATACTTATCGTTATTTTCATGTTAACCTCTTCTTCTCATTGTGCTGATGAGATCATATCCAAATAAACACAATATCATCTCTGAAATGATCGTACACTGTCCATGGTTTTTTTTTTTTTTGGTAATTTCTTTTTCTTGATTTCATGGAATCTATATTAATTCATTGCATTAAACACTATATACAAGTGCAACTTAAAAGCCGACACCCACAACTATCAGTATATATTTAATATATTTCTGGTAAAATTTTCAGTGCCTCTACATTATTGGGACGAGATTTTGTAGTTGATAAATGGAGTTTTCAGATAAAAAATAATGCAGTCGAAATTACCTGAATATTACTGAATTATTTTTAAAAAAATAACTTTAATCATGTTAGCAGGTAAAAAATTGCCGCCATCTTTGTTTAATTTGAATGGAAAATTACCTCCCTGTTGAACTCCCCTGTGTTTTACAATCGTTTTCATCAAATTCTATTTTTTATTTTCTTTAATAAAAAATTTTGTACCTTATCGATTTTCGAAATTTTTTTATATAATCATCTTAAAAATACGAGGAATATGTAAATACCATCGTTTTCATGTGAAATTCGGCATTACGATTTCCGAAAATCTTGTCCCAATTCTGTAGAAACGCCAAATATATGTGTGTGTGTGTGTGTGTGAGAGAGAGAATAAAATACACAATATATTATAGAATTAAATATCATAGAGACAGGATGTATTAAAAAAGACATAAAGGAAAAACAATTAAGCACATGAAGAAATCATCACATGAGAGATTTACCGGTTTCAACAAACGTCTTTAGAAAAAGTGAACATTTCAAATGTTCATTTTTCTCTTTTGATGATTTCTTCTAGTATTTAAACTTTTTTTTTTTTCTATTTTTTTCTTTGCTTTTTTTGTTATATATTAGTATGGGTATACATACATACATACATACATACATACATACAGTATTCATAACTAATCTGATATCCAGCTGTTTTTTTTTTTTTGCTGCTAATTGAGGTGGTTTAACTATTAATATCTGTTATATGAAGGCATCCATTTTCACTCTTCTCTCTGTCCTCCAAACACATAAGGATTAATAGGTTTGTGATTTTTTTTTTTAATTAATCATAAGAGTTAAATAAGAAATTAAAAATTGAATAAAAATATTTTAAACTATTTTATTAAAAAGTTTTTGGTTTTACATTTTATTTGCATAAAAAAAGCAATTAATAAAATTATTTCTTTAATGAAGTTAGTTTTAAATCTAAGTTATTTGGTTTTTGCAGATCTTTTACTTTTCAATTATATTGAGAATAATCCATCCTATTCACTGAAATTTGTTTTTGTTTTTTTGAGAAACGATTAAAAAAAGAAAAAAAACCTATTTGCTATATATTTTTTTAAATGCCCAGTTCTTCAGAAACCATAAATATTTTAAATGAGTGAAGAAATACAATGAAAATAAAAAATACTCATAGAGTATGTCTCATAGAACATGAAAATGGAACTTGCCATTAAAATTTGTTTTTATTGAAGAAAAGTTCATTTAAAATCTGGTATGAATTATTGTATCTTTTAGACTATAGGATGCCCCCCCCCCACTTTTTTTAAAGAAAAATTGACTTTAAACATTAAGATGTGCCTCAATTTTATGTTAGGTTATACATTGTGAATATTTAATGGTAATTTTTGACTTGCTATGTAACTTTGTGACTCAAAAATGCATCCCAATTGGAAAAAATTTGAGGGAGTTAATGGTGCCATAGCCTTTTCTAAGTAAAAAGGTGTTGTAGTCCTTTTCCACTAAAGAGGTGTGTCATAGCCCTTTCTAAACAGAGGTATGTTACAGCCCTTTTAGAGACATGTCATAAGTTTCCTTAATAAATAGGTGTGAAATAGAGAGGTGTGTCACAGCCGTTTCTAAATAGATATGTCTAACCTCTTTCTAAATAGAGAGGTGTATCTATATTTTAATTTCTCTTTCTTTCTTTCTTTCCTTATTAAATGCATATTGCAAAATTTGTTTTTTTGTTTTCCTAAAAAAGATTTTTACAATTACCTAAGATGATGAACAGAAAAAAAAACAGGTTCTCATTTTTTTTTTAATTTGAATCATTCTTAACTTGGCCCATACTCCTCTTAATATATTGATCTCTGGCATGCTTAAAAGATTTGTTTTCATGCATATAATTAATCAATTTGTATTGAATAAGTGTTCGACAAAATGGTTGAAAATGATATGGACAACGCTTGTTATAAAAGCAATTTATTGTTCTAACATGTTCTGTCAAAGAAAATGGCTTTATTGGGATGATAAAATATTTTGATTTTTGTTTCCAATTTTACCACTCC
Organism: Euprymna scolopes; assembly: GCF_053919585.1. Taxonomy (NCBI): domain Eukaryota; kingdom Metazoa; phylum Mollusca; class Cephalopoda; order Sepiida; family Sepiolidae; genus Euprymna; species Euprymna scolopes. Next base: position 24,801,332 of record NC_136493.1, read on the forward strand.
AATGACGTCATTTCCTTTGGTAAAACGGCACTATAGTAGAATAAATTGTTTATCACAATTCTAACTTAAGTTTTTTATATATTATCATTAATTTTTTTTAATATCAATTAGATTTTTTTAAAACATATTGTAATTTTAACTTAATTATATATATATATATATATATATATATATATATATATATATATATATATATAATGTTAGGGTGGAGATGATTAATCGAAATTGCGAATCAGAAAAATCAGAACTTTTGTGGGTATCGGAATCGGAAATATTTATGTCTATTTTCCAATACCAAAAACGATTCTTTTAGTTGTTTATGTTTTTGTTTAGTTTTCGGTTGCTTGTGCTTGCTAAAGGTAAAATTATAAATATTGAGTTGTTGTTTTTAACTACCTATGAAAAAAATATTTATAGATGCCCCCCTCTCTGCAACCCTAACCCCCCCCCCCTCTGCAAGAGTATTTAAAAAAATATATGCACATATTGCACAGGTTTTTACAGCAATCTGAAAAAAAAAAATTATGAGTAAATATTTAGAGTTTTTAAAAGAATCAGAATCTGTAATAATATTGGAATCATCCCATCACTAACTATATATATATATATATATATATATATATATATATATATATATATATATATATATTAGGGCTCTATGGGCAAACTAAACGTTAGTTGATCTTTGAAAACTAAATATTTTCATTTACTAGCCAAATAGAAAAGTTACTAGCCAAATCCACATGATTTTTAGAATATGACATGTTCGTTCTGTGACGAGTATGTACATCATAAAGATTTTTCTGTGTGTGTGTGTTTTTTTTTTAATAAGTGTAATTCTAAATATACAATAAATTTTATGTTGATACTTGAACGTATAAACATTCTAATTTCTTCAGATATTTTTTAAACACCATTCGTTAAAAAAATTTTTTTAAGTATATTGTTCTATTAAACTTTTATTGTTTAAATAATTTAAATTTGTTCATTTTATTAAAAAAAATTTAAAAAAAGTTGAAAAGATATTTTTCACTCAGTAGCTAGCTTTAGAAGATTGTCAGTGAAAGAAATAGAATCACCAAAAGATAAGTGTTTCATTATTTCTAGTCGCCACTTTGAAAAATCACTCGCAAATGCAACTGTTTCACTCGCAATGTAGATCCCTATATATATATATATATAGAGAGAGAGAGAGAGAGTGAATAAATGACAAAAAACTATATTCCAAAATTCATGATGTTGACCATCTTATAATTTATTCCTTTAATTCAGTTGTAATTTACAATTCTTGATAGTATCTTTTTCGTAGCACAAAATCAATCACTTAATTATTATATCAATCAGGGGATCTATTTTGCCCTCAACTTTTAGAATAAATAGCAACAATCAATCTATCAAAAGGAAATAAAGTGTGATTTGACATGATTAAAATCTGAAAATTGGGAGAGAAGCTGCAAATACCTTTAATATGGTTCCATTACGCCATTTTGAATTTTATCAAATAAAGTCACTAGAATATTCATAAATTAACGTAGAATGTTAGTACAAATAGTTGGGTTTAGTGACTTATTCACTATATTGCTCTGTAATTACATTGAGCTTCTTAAATAAGGATTGGTATATATTATAAGAAAATATATTTCTACAGATATATATATATATATATATATATATATTATTGGTAGTATTGTTTAGTTTTTAAACAAAAACAAAAACGCACAATGTGTCTTCCAAAGAGTGCTCAGTGTTTAGACAGAGCGATATGAATATGTTGAATATGAAAACTAGTGGCTACACATATGCAAATATGTTTCAGTGACCACCCTGCTAGGGAAAATCACATCATCAGGCCAAGAATATATCCCTCCTGTGGGATATTCTTGGCCTGATGATGTGATTTTTCCTAGCAGGGTGGTCACTGAAACATATTTGCATATGTGTAGCCACTAGTTTTCATATTCAACATATATATATATATATATATATGCATGCATACACATACAATGTCCATGCTGTTCTATTTGTCATCTGACACAGCAGATTAATTTCAACTTTATTTATTTCTCTAGATATGTATCTTAGCTGTTTAGCAGAAGAGGAATGCCATTGAGCTTTAATTTTATTTTGATACTTTTTGTTTGCTACCCTTTTTAATTTGTATATCAAATTCTTGGATATTTTTTTCACTTCCAAAAATGAAAATAAGCATTGGGATAATTACTGTCTCTTTCCTCTGAGTTTTCTGATCTTTTAAAACAAATATACTTGGATTATCAGATTATTATATTTATTCATTCATTATTCATGCCTTTAGTTTAAATAACTAAACCCTTTAAAAATTTCTTTTTATTTTGTTGTTAATCTTTGATACAACAGGGGCGCATGTTGGAAAATTTATACTTTCTTTTTGTTTAGGGGCACAAATACCTGACTTTTATTTTATTTTTATTTTTTTTCTAATGGAAATCGCTCCACTTTAAGGTCAAAAACTAGCCATAATTGTTAAATGGAGAAATTATGACACAGAAAACAACAATTCTTTCCCCTGAAGTAAATTTAGTAGTTTAATTTTTATTTGTTTTTTGAATTTTTAAACTTATACAGATGCTCTATTAATTAAATTTTAGTTGTAAGGTAGACAACACTTATTATAATCTTCCATTTAAAATACAGGTTATTTCCCTTTATATGAATTATGTATACGATTGAAGACCTGTTCACAAATGATGTGTACTGTGATTTTTATTTTTAGGTGATTATCTAAAAATGTTTCATATTAACAGTCATCCAGGCTGAACTAAGTTTTTTTTTGTTTTGTTTTTTTTTTTAAATAAATTGTAGCAAAATGTTATATTATAAATTCCACAGTACATAGCAGATGCTCGGCTGAGCTCGAATCTCTTGTTTCCCCCTTGACAAACTTTTACTAAAAACACACTTGATTAGCTACAACCACTATATACAATTTCCCCTACTCTCTAACTTGCCCAAATCTAAACACAGATTCCATGGACAAAGCTTTTTTTCCCCGGAACTGCCTGCCTGTGGAATACTGTTCTGCTAGCCTGCTTCCCAGTTGAATACAACATGGTAGCCTTCAAATCTAATGTAAACAAGTTCTTGTTGAGCCGTCCCCATAAATAATCAAATTCTACCCAGTTTACACCATTAACAATGACTACATTACCACCTTATTTTCATTAAACCTTATCCTCGAGTGACCTTTGGGCCTTGATAAATGGTGACACCCAAGTAGAAAAATAAATAATAATAACAAATGAAAATTGGCTAGTCAGGACCAAAGTTGTAGCTTAAATGCTATTTAGGTCCAACTTCAAAAATCCGGCAATATAACTTTATATGTAATGAGAAAAAGATAGAAAATGATGAATTAAACTGTCTTTTACATTGTTTACTCGATAGTCATACAGCATTCAAATGATTACTTTGAAAATTACTTTCTTAGACTTAAAAACTCTCACATCCGGTGGTTCATGAGGCAGTCGACATATACCATCGCTTTCAGTCTACAGCATTCATCCAGCATCTTCCTGTTGCAATCATATCCCTCTCAATTGTTTGCTTCCAGTTTAGTTTTGGTCTGCCTCTTCTTTGCTTATTAGGGGTCTACTGGAGCACTTGGTTAGCAATTCTCTCTAGGGTCAATCCACACTACCCTAGACATCGTTTATAGATTATTGACAATATCACCTGTTGGTTAGTATACTCTGACTTTTTCGTTGGTAGTTTGATCGGTCTATTTGATTCCTAGAATATTTCTAAGGCATTTGGAATCAAATGCATCTAATTTATTCACTTGGCTGCTTTGGAGATGCCAAGTTTCACTTCCATATAGAAGTGTAGAGTAGACGTTCCTGTTATAAAATCTTCATTTAGATCCGAGGGTAAATATTTTTTGTTTCTCTAGATCTTGCAGAGCTGGGTAAATGCTGGGGAGGCCTTACCTCTCCTGCATTGCAACTCATTGTACATACTGCCTTATTTCTTTATGGAGCTTCCTGAGTAGGTGAAGTTGTCAACTATAGCTATTTTTTTTTTTTTTTTTTTTTTGTCAATAAAACCGTTTGTAGGTAGTATATATCCCAGAGAAAGCATGTTTTGAGCTTTATTCGAATTGACGTAGAAATCAATGCTTCAGCAACGTTGCTGCTATAAAGTCTTAATTTAGATCTGAGGATATTTATTTGTTGATTTTATTCATGTCTTGCAAATTAAATCCTGCTGAGGTTTTTCCTATTCCACACTGCATATTTGCTTTCTTTTCAAAATGGCAATCGGGAAATAATTTCCGGTTTGAATTAAAATTTAACACCAAAAGTCGGGAATAGTGGTTCATTTGTGCTCCTGAATCGAAATAAAACCTGAATTTTCAAACACGTTTCTGTTGTGTCAAAAAGTGGTTGGGGTTGGAGGGTGTTATTATTGGCAAAGAAATCGACAAGTCAAGACTAATTCCTATCATTGGATTTATGTTCACTTTTGCTCTAGTACTTTTAAAAAAGGGGATGAACCTCTTCTTTCCACTTTATTCCAACACTGAATTAAATAAGTCTTTAATATGTCATCTACAATAAGTACCGTATTTCTGCATTATATAACTCCCCAAAGTGTTGACAAGCCATAAAATTATTTTTTCAAAACTAACAACGTTTAAAAACAACGTCCAAAAAACAAATAATTTCATACAAAACAAATAATTTCATACAAAACAAATAATTTCATAAAAAACAAATAATTTCATAAAAACAAATAATTTCATACAAAATATAATAAATAATTAATTTAATTATTTAATATTTGCAAAAGATAACAGACAGAATGTAAGTAATTATATCATATCTTAAATTAGCATATAAAAAGATCATCCTGTCCCCCAAAAATTAATTTTTATTTATTTTTAATGTTTTCAAATTACTAATTAAATAATTCGAGATGGAATGCTTGAAATTATCTTTCAAGAAGCTGAGGTTGACAGTTTTAACCAATTTGCTCAATATAGCATAGAATCATTTTTTTTTTTTTTTTTTACCCATCATTATAAATTAGTCATCTTCATTGATTCAGAAATTTTATTAGAGAAAAAAATTTAAGCTTTCAATTAGGTTTTTTTCTTACATTGCTGTGTTTTTTTAGATGTGGATTAATCGTTTGTATCATTTGGTTTCTTCGAACTACTGTTCTCATCTCAAATGTAATTTTTACGTTTCAGTTGATGTAACTTTTGATCTTCTTCAAATGTTTCTGTTGAACTTGTTATCTTTATGTCAAACTCTGGAATCAGCACAGAATTTCAAACGGAACCCTTTATTTAATCTACGGGTGTAGCATGTTGTCGTCCCGTCAGCCATTGTATTTTAACTGTCGTCTGCACTGAGGATTGAACCTTCAACCTCCAAAAGAGTAGCGTAGTTGATACAGTATTTGGTAAAATTCAATTGTAAAGTTACTCTTCTGGAGGTTGAAGGTTCAACCTTCAGTGCTAGCAACACTCGAAATACAATTGTAAATTACTTCGGACTTTTACCCAGTCATGACTGACAATATGAAAGCATGCTACACTCATGAATTAAATAAAAGATTCTGTTCAGAATTCCATGTAGATTCCAGAGTTCGGCAGGAAGATTTCCGTGTTCAACAATATACACTTGAAGAAGGTTGGAGGTGGTTACATCGACCGACTCTTTGTGAAAATAACATTCAAGATGAGAATAGTAGTCTGAAGAATGCGAATAATACAAAGAGGTTTATCTTTTTTTTTTTTTTTTTTTTTTCAAATGACTTTGTTATTTCAAAGATTTAAGATGAAATTCATCTTTTAATCTAAATGTTTTTTTTTTTTGTTTGTTTGTTTGTTTTTTTACTTTTTATTTTGTAATTGTGGGGTTCAAATGGACATTCCTGGCTCTCGGTGATGGAAAAATCGGTTACTTTTTGTGTTTTCATTATACGTTATGTTTTGTTTTTTTGTTTTTAATTTTTTTAAAACGGGATCATATTTAAAAATGACACTGATAGTGTCTTAAATAAATAAATAATAATAATAATAAAAAAATGGGTTTAAATACTTAGATTCTTAATGCTTCATTTCAGCAAAGGATTAAACTCCAAATACAAATCAGACATTTTTTTCCCCTATTCAATTTTTTTTTCCTGTTTTTTTTTTTTTTTAATTCATATCGGTAAAAACTTTTTAATTTTTTTTATAATTCTTTTAAAATTATTTCAAAAGAAAAAACATTTAAAAGACCAACAACAAAATATGTTATCCAATCAGTTTACTAAACTCGAATTTAACTCCTTGTATTTTGTGAATCATTGTACACACACATACACCAAATTATATATATATATATATATATATATATATATATATATGTAGTGATCTAGCTATACTGAAGAGTTGCGTCTTTGGATGAAATTATATACATATATATATATATATATATATATATATATATATATATATATATATATTATATATATATATATATATATATATATATAAGGATGCAGTGTTTACCTGATTTACGCAATGGTAAACTTCAATCTAATATAAATACTACTATTTATATATAGATAATTTAATCCCAACCGAATAATAAAAAAAAGCTCAATACACAATAGAGAGTAGAGCTTATTATAAGAGAAAGAAAATTAAGACTGTAAGTTGAATTTTGCAATCAATATTTATTGTTCGACAAAAAAACAAACAACAATTTGCAAAATCCTTATTCCGCGGAGTTTCAAAGAATACTATTCTATAAATTTGGATTGTAAAGTTCAACTTGGAATTTCAATTTTCTTTCTCTCATATAAAGGGTGTCTAAAAGCATATACTCATCTACCAATACTTCAAATGATAATAAACCTTTATTTATGAATCTAGAGTGAAATGGAAAAGCTTTGAACTTGAAGAATCATGTTCTCAAATGTTCAAATCAAATCAATGACTATTTTTGTCCGGAAAATGTTGATAGCGGTTAGTATGAGTAAATCTTTGAGGCACATGGGGTCAACGGCCAACTAGCACCGTGTGTGTTTGTGTGTATGTATGTGTGTGTTGGGGTGGAGAGGGATCCTGTAAGCCGTGGTGAAGGCAACCTTTCTAGGAAAAGCAAATCTCTGATTTAAAAAAAAAACAGAAAGTGGGAGGCCAATACCCGCATTAAGCTGGTCTGCAGTTTAACTTGTTGCTGGCTATCTTGCTCTTGCTTGTTGCTGGATCTCAACATTTTGAACTGAGAGAGAGAGACTTAGCTGTCGTACAAAGCTAAGACTCTGTAACATCATCTGTGTATAGATACTCCCTCAAGCATTTGTCTATAAAAATGGTCCTGTGGCGATGGAAGTCATTTTTGGGCTCATGGACTTGAAGTGTCTGAGGGAGTGGCACTCGTCTGACAAGACGTTGCAATCATCATATATATATATATATATATAACAAACTTAAGTGAAATACAATAGGAGCTAGTCTAAAAGAAAAAAAAAATTTTTTCCTTTTTATTTTTCTGTGAAATTTAATTGTGAACATCTCTGATAGCTTTTTAAAATTAGTCTATCTATCCTGTTATATAGGGAAATTCCTAGAAACCGAGGTAAATTGGCTAAATTCATATTTATTTTTTATGCTGTGAATGAATTAGAGGAAACTAATCAAAAACAGTCATGTTGACAAAAACAAAAAACAATTTAATAAGATTTTTTTTTCAAATTTGATTTAGTTTTCAATTATTTTAATTTGAGTTTAATAAATATTTGATTAATAGTAAATAAAAAAAAATACTTCAATGTATATTCGTCAAAGTTATGTATAAGTGAGAAACACCAAATATTGTCTGATAGCTTTAAGTAATACCAAGATTTGATGGAGAATTTAACCTTAGTCTACAAGAAGGGGGGGGGAGAGAAATTTTCTTTAAAAATATATATTTTTTTTTTTCTATCAAATTAGTTTTTTAAGAAAGAATTTCTTCAGAACATTAAAAAAAAAAATAATAATGTGATCGACCATAGTAGAGGGCGACCCAACGTTTCTTTTTCATTAGTTACAACACCAAAGTGTGAAGAAGGATGCCACACCTTTCTTTAGACTACTCCACTTACCCTTGGTCCATCCTTGCCTTATAATGCTGAACATTTAAGCAAGAGGGTATCAAGTATCATTTTTTTTTTTTTTTTTTTTTTGTCTTGGTATGACTCGATCAGGTATTGAACTCTAACCTTTCAGCCTATTAGCAAATACTCTAACAATTTATACTAAAATGTCATTTTAGTAAATAGTTTTCAAAAATCGGTGTGAAACATCTTGAACTTTTCCAATAAAACATTTTTAATTTCTAATAACAAGAACTAACAATAACAAATGTAAATTTGCATGAATCGGCATGGTACAATCTTTTTTTATGGTTCGATTCTATTATTAGCATTAGTTTTTCCTGATTTACTTTTAAAATAGGATACTTATAGGAGGGACCATAGGAAGGTTGCCAACATCCATAAGTAAAAGTGGTGCTATGGAAGCGACTGGATTCGAATTTGGCATCAGTCTACGTTGGTATCCACTTCGCTACTGCCACCTCCCAGAGATAACACACAACATACAAGATATTTTTGTTTCCGGAGGATTTTTTACCTTTTTTTTTTTTTTTTTTTTTTTAACATAAGAGATTAGACCATTCTTGTATGACCTGGTCCCTGTTGACTGCAGTGTAATGCTGTTCCTGTGCAGTTGTAGGAGGTCCACCATCCCAGGCTTTGCCTTCTATTTTTGAGAAGGGGTAAGTTTATTGCTAATCGCCTGAGGCGTGCTTACCAGGGAATATCAACGACTGTCCAGGCTGGGTACTGACTTCTCAATCCTACTTTCCGATACTGTTGTCACAGTTCTTGCAGTTCTAGGAGGTTCAACCTCCCCCCCCCCCCGCCAGGCTTTGCCTTCTCTTTTGAGAAGGGGTTAATTAATTTATTGCTAATCGCCTTAAGGCGCCTCTGCCAGGAAATGCGGACTGGGCTGCACAGGAATCTTTTGCAGGGTCAGAGTGCTCCTCCTCTGGGGCATTGATTTTTCAATTCTACTTTCCTGCCCTTATGTCACATTTTTCTCGATGGGGGAGAAATAAACGCTATCATTCTTGACTAAAAAAAAATTTTTTTAAGATATTTGTTTTAACTAATAGGGGAACTGTCGCCATTTTTCTCAGGATCTCAAGATGCTCCCAAGTGTTTTTTTTGTTGTTTTTTTTTTTTTTCACAATTTACTGCCAAAGAATTTAAATGCTGCTTTAAAAACAAAACTTTACCCAAATATTAAATTAGACTTTAATGAATACAAATCTACTTACTCCAAGTCTATTTCTTTTCCAATTTTTTTTTTATTTTGATTTTGTTCTTTTGATTTTTTTTTTTTTTTTTTTTTTTTGTCTCTTCTCTTTCTCTCATTTCCGACTTCTATCAAGAAATGTATTTGATAGTTTCTTATTTCTTTTAGTTTTTACTGCTGGTTACTTATAAAGCTGTATATTGAGACGTTGCCTTGCTGTAAATACACATAGGGTAAATAAAAGGGTGGATCGTCAGCTGGTATGTGACTTGTTATGAAGACCTGTGCAAGAAGTCAGAGGTTTTTATACACAAGCCATTTTGTTTGCTTGGGGTGTATTATAACTGAAATAAGCCCTGTCAAGTGCCTTGTGAGGTTTTGATAATTAAAACTTGTTAAAAATACAACTGGCTTTCTTGTTATTTTCTTGTTTGGTGTTTCTCTCTCTCTCTCTCTCTCTCTCTCTCTCTCTCTGTTCATTATAATGATAGTTGTTTTCATTTTTGTTGTTTTTTTTTTTTTTCAGTCTGATCAACAACTGTTGACTAATGTTTTATTTCAATTGAACTATATATTGATGCTGTTTTGCAAAGCTACCAGTTAAGGCTGTCTGACGATACTGGCATCCGGATCTAAAATGCACAAAACATTGATATTATTTATTCATTTTGCTTTTTCTTTTCTAAAAGGGCTTAATAAGAAACGCAAGAAAAGTTATTAATTTCGGGGAATTTTTCTTTTTTTAATTTCTTTCCACATTAACAGTCACCTTTAAAATAACGACTTTTACACGTTTTATGAAAACGAATTTTGCCACAGTCAAGTAGTTTTCTGGATATTTTCCAATGCATTACTTAATAAATGTCAATGGCATTTGCCATTCTTAACATAGGGAAGGGGGGGGGTTGCAACACGGATGCACATTAGCACTTTTAGTTGAAAAAAAAAAACATGGCCTCCAGTAAAAGCATAATGGATTAGATTCTATAATAAAGGTCTTTCTTAATATCCAGAAAACTACTTGTCTGTTCCAAATTTGAATGTGATATTCGTTTTTAGCATACCTGAAAACATTTTAAAAGTGAATGATAGGGTGGAAAGAAAATTAAAAAAAAATACCTTTTTGAAATTGAATTTAATTAAATTGCTGTTTTTTTAATTAAATATTTTGGAAGTGATGTTAAGAATGGTGAACGTTTATTAAGTAACTAGCGGAGTTGCCAGGCATTGCCCAGGTGTTTTTTAAAAAAAAAAATGTTAGTAGGCAGGGAGGCTCGAACCCCAACACGCGACGTGAAGGCGGAAAAGAAAGTGAAAGAAAATGTGACATCTTACCGCTACGACAAGACGAAAATGTAAAACGTTGAAATTTAGTGATGTCAACAATACATCAGAAAGCTAAACTGGCTTACAGCCAGTTTAGCTTTCTGCCGTATTTGCTTAACCACGATGTTTGGGAAAACCAACCCCCCCTCCAGAGGGGGATCTCTGGCAGTGTCTTAATGAATAGAAATTGTTTGATATGAAGGGTATTCCCCACAGTGATCAAAGCTGATTGCCTTCAAGGCGTGCCGGCCACGAAGGCCAGCGAATCGCTTTGTTTCAATTCAGTTTCGCTTATTTATACAAGAAAGACAAACAAACACTGGAAACTAGTTTATTTTTTTTAAACTCGCTCAAAATAAATGTAGAGACGACCTCTGTTTGCAAATCATAGATATTATAATCTGGGAAGTATATAAAAAGTTGTCGAAAATAGTAACCCTCCTAGAGAACCCAGGGGAGAGAGAGAGAAAAAAAAAAAAAAAAAAGCTTTCTTGGACATACAAAAACGCGCGAGGCCATTTTGCCTTTTATTTATATTACTAGCGAGGGTACCCGCCATTGCCCAGGTGTTTGGAGGAGGGGAGGGGGGGGGGTAAATCAAAACAAAATGGAAACTACAGAATAAGCGGACATAATAACCCTGTTTAAATATTATGAAAAAAAAAAATAAAAACAGCGAACGTGATGAAAAATAAAGAATAAGCGAACGATGTTAAAACTTATGAAAAAAAATTTTTAAAAATGTGATGGAAAAATAAAGCAAAAATGAAAAAAAAAAAAAAATTACGTAAATAATCCTATTTCGATATCAAAACTTTAAAAAATTTAAAAAATATATCTGATATGTCAGCTCGGATGTACAATCTTAAGATAACGATGCTGCTAGTATACTGACTGTTCTATGATCACGTGAGTGAAATCAGTTTTTTTTTTTATATTCAAACTAATTCAAGAAAGAAGTCTTTTTTCGCATGCATGCATGGCTAAATTGCCATGAACGAACGATTTTTTGCTACCCCTCCCTGTAAAAAAGTGCCCAGTTGAGGGTGAAGGAATTAATGTTTTTAGCCAATTATTTTGGCATTTGTCATCCGAGTGTCGAACTACAAAATTATACCGATCTCGTGAAAATCCGTCAGCTCTGTTGAAAGTTTTTGAAAGACATACATACATACAGATTTTTTCCCTTTATATTATAGAATAGCGGGGATAGCCGGCATTGCCTGGGTGTTTGGAGGTGTAAAAGAAAAAAAAATGTTTTGGTAGGTAGGTAGGCTCGAACCTGAAGCCTCGGGGCAAAAGCAGAAAAGAAAGCATGACATCTCATCGTGACGCTAAGAAAGAGGGCAGAGAAGTGAGAATGGTTGAAATTAAACTCTTAAGAATGAACATCTGGGTTTTCTAGGTCAAACATGATGCCAGAGAAATGAAATCACTCAGAGCTAGTTAAGCTTTATGCTTTCTGTGTATTATTTTGTTTCCCCAAGATGTTAGGGAAAACCAGCTTCCCATAAAAAGGGGAGTGTCCAAATGAATATCAATTGTCTGATATGAAGGGTTTTCCTTGTATTGATCAAAGCTTATTGCTTTCTGGATGTCTCGGTATGAAGGGTTGAGAAACTCGATTTATTTTTTGCTTTATAAAGAAAAACATGAACAGGCGGGAACACTGGATAGCGTGAATTTTATAAAATAAAAGTCGCTCAAATACAAGATAGAGACGACACCTCCTTTCGTAAATCGGAGATATTAAAATATAATATTTATGCGTATTTCACAACCGGGCAAGGTCGGGCAGCCTGCTAGTATACATATAAAATAATAGAAATTTTTTTGTGAAAATCACTCCAGACAAGGCAAGAAGCTACTTGATGTAAGGAGCTAAAAATAAATACCATATCAAGATCAAAAATTTTCAATGGTAAATTTTATATGAATAGATTCCAACCCAAAAAACAACAATTTAACGGTGAATGCTGACGTGAAAAGAAAGATTCCAACCCAGAAAACAGCAATTTTTTCTCCTTCGTCAGAAACATCACTGATGGAATGTGAGAACTAAAGGACAAAATAAAGGAAGTGAGTTACAAGGCTGACGAAAGTAAACACAAAGTAAACTTTCAACTCTCTTAAAAGAAAACAGCAATTCTTCCCCCTTTTTCATATATGAATTATTATTATTTCTGATGACCTAAAAAAAAGTATTAGGTTAGTGCAAAAATAATGTTATTTTTTATCAGATATGAACTGCGTCAATCGCGTTATTGTAGATTAGTAAAATATAAATATTTTACTACATATACGTCACAAAAAAAATGAAAATTATATCACCAAACGACTGCTTTAAGAGTAGTTATTTCCAAATGTTTTATTCAAATTCATGCGATATTCATGAAGTTATGACATTTTTTTCTTTATCGAGGAATTTTCACTGTTCATCGCTTTATTGCAGGTCTCTTAAAATGTTGTTTTAAGGGAAAAATACAATGTCTTATCTTGTGAACTTTACTTTTTATTATATTTTTCTGTCAAAGAATAATAAACAAAAGCATACCTTAGGTATAAGCCTCATATAAATTAATTATTAATTGACATATTCACCATTTTTTTTTAATAACTTAAAACAACCTTTTGTCCCCTGAGGAAGTCAATTGTTTGATCTTAAAAGGATTTATGGCTCTAGTAACGTCAACTATGTTCCTCCACAAGGCATCCTTTGAAGTAAATTGCTCTCATCCCTCATAAACTTTTAATATTGACCAGAGATTTAAGAGTTTCCCCTAACGAATCCCATAGATTCAAGAAAAGATGCAGTCGACCCAAGCAGAATGGTATGGTACATTGTCATGTATAAAAATCATCTGAAAGCAACATGATAATGGTAGGTCATCTAGTCATGTCGACAAATGATTATCCAAAAAGGCTGTGTACGCATTGCTGGTAAGCTTTACACTCTCTGCTACTCGGCAATGACCTAACCAACTTATCCCCAATGATTCCCGCCCAAAACATGATGCCTCCACCTCCTTGTTGGCGATGAACTCTGTAATGGGTCGGAGTCCTGTTCGAGTTTCAAACTTTGGTCCATTTATCCGTACCGTCAAGAGTAGCATGGGCCTCATCCCTAAATAGGACCTATTGTAATTCTGCGTCAAAGCCATTCGTTTTTCCCTATGTTTGTTCATTGGAGGCATTGGAAGCGGTTTGATGTTCTTTGCAGTCTCATTCAACCCGTTGTATCTGGCCTGCCTGGATCTTGGAGTGATTCCAGCTTTTTCAAAAACGTGCTGGATCGTCAGCTGGTTCTGTTTGTGTTTCGGTTGACTTCCCTACAAATTTTCCGAATATCACGATCTAAAAGGTTTCTCCTGGTGCCCTTATTTTTCTGGATTTGGTGTTCAGTTATTCAAGAATGAGGCCAAGGTTCTTTGATCTCTTTCCAGCTCTGTGGCTAAATCTTTGATGGACAATCCTTCTGCGAGTCCAGTGACTAGCCTTTGCTTTTTGATAACGTTTAATCGTCTGATGTTTTGGCATTTTAAGAGATCTGCAATAAAGTGATGGACAATATAATTTACTTAATAATAAATAAAATGCCATAACTTCGTGAATATCGCATGAATTTGAATAAAAGTTTAGGAAATAACCTTAAAGCAGCCCACTGATGGTACAGTTTTAATTTTTTGTGATGTATATTTAGTGAAATATTGATATTTTACTAATCTGCAATAACGCAATTGACACAGTTTATATGTCAAAAAATGACAGTATTTTTGCACCAACCTAATACTTATTGTTGATTTTTTTTTGTTTAAAATTAAGGTTTTCTTTGTGAATACCCTGCTACTACCAGACCAGGCTGTCTGAATATCGGTATCCTGATTTAAATGCACCAAACATTTATGTTTTTGTTTTTGTTCCTTTCCTTTTGTAAAATTCAATCAAAAAAAACAAAACAATTGTCCCCTATAAAACAACTAAATCAAACACCATGAATTTGAAGATACTCGTATAAAGAACTTGAAGCATAAAATCTTTTACCAAAATGACTGGATTCAGCATTAAATAACCTGAAAAGGGTTGATATGCCATAAAGCAAAACAACCAGTCTTTCAAAGAAAGATGACGGACATCTATATATTATGTAAAAATTATGGTATTTTTTCGTTTTTTTTAGAGTTTGTTCGTAGACAAATAAAACCACGTGATTGGTTGATAAGAAAGGAATGGGTAGAGTATTCATTACTAAAGCAGTAGTTTTTATCATATCAATAGACAAATGTAAATCTCATAAGGATTTTTAAACTGGATAGGTGTATTAAAAATTCTTAGAAATTAGCAGACGAGATGCATTCAATAAGTTTCCAGACATTTTTGTGCAGGAATTTAAAATTATCATAAACTCTTGAAAATTCAGTATGTTATTGCTATACATCTTATGAGATGACTGACCAATTTTTATGATTTCAGGTTCAAATGAACAGCTACAGCAGAAATTTTAATACAATGGAGAATAGATAATGCACTGTGGATGTGTTATCGGCAGCTCCAGTAACTCTCGCTTCTCCTTATTTGTCCTTCAGTCCTCATTTCCAATGAGTGATTTTTCTGATAAAGCGTGAAGAAAAAGCTGCTTTCTAGGTCGGCAGTACTTGCGTGAACAGTAGACTGAGATGTGGGAAATTTTCTGTTTCTATGTCTATCTTTGTGGCCAGGTCACTAGTAAGGGTGCTGGAGGTAAACGTTTCATCTGGGCTGACATTATCCGCCTGATAGTCAGGGACCCGAACCTTGGATTAACCACTAAGGAAGCTGTCCTATCAGCAGGTGCAAAGTACTGGGGCTGCTGTATTGCCATTTGGTAAATGGATTCTGGACTATGCAGTAGGTTTCTGGTGGGGCCTCTTGATACCATACTAGTGGGTAATTGTTACGGCACAATTTCCTGTCTTTTTCTCTTACTTGCCACAGAAACGTATGGAATGCTTCAGACTGCTTTTGGACCATCTTGCATGAATCAAGCATCAGTTTTTGAGTGGCATAAGAGATCAAAGGAAGGTAAGGAGCCTGTGAGGGATGATGAGGGGTGTGGGAGGAGTACGGAAGTCAGAACACTAGAGTTGATTAGCCAAATAAAGAATTTTACGGCTAAGGATCGTTGTGTGTTTATAGAGACAATAAGTGCAGAGTTTGATCTCAGTGTGGGAACTGTACGCATAATTATTTGCGAAGAACTGAAATGTGAAAATTTTGCACAAGGTTTGTCCCAAGGTGCTCCATCCTTGTCACAGACTATTTGACCAAGAGGGGATCAAGACAGTTCCTCACCCTCCCTATAGTCCACACCTTGCTCCCTGTGACTTTTAGTTATTCCCTAAGCTCAAGGAAAACCTTAGAGGCTGTGGTTATGAGACAATTGAGGAGATGAAAGAGGCTGTGACAAGGGTCATTGACAAGCTCACACAAAAGGGCTTCCAGAAGTTGTTGGAATGACACAAGAAGTGCATTGCAGCTGGAGGAGATTACTTCTAAGGGGAATAGGGTTTCATGCATGAACTCTCAATAAAAGTGTCTGTACAGAAAAAGTCTGGAAACTTATTGAAGGCACCTCATAAAAAAATTTTTAAATTCGATAATCTGTTAAAAATTTCGATAATCTGTACAAAAAAAAGTAGATATAAAAAGTATTCAACAATAATTCAAAACAAATGATTTTTCACGTTTTTTTTTTTTTTTTTTTACCAATAAAAGCAATACACACACATTCATCGTGGTTACTTACTCTCTCTCATACAAATAGTAAATAACAAATTTTTTCCACAAAATTTCACAAATATTTTTCTTCATACTAGCTCTAAAACTGTAGAAGCAAGATAAAGATGAAAACTGACATACCCATACCAATACCACTCAATGCGCAAGTATAAATTAGTTTGTGCGTAAAAATATGACGGTATATCTTAATTACTAGAGTTGTAACAAATGCGTAGAAAAAAGGGGTTTGTAGTGTTTAAAGGGGAACTGACAGCATATGAAACTTCAGTTGATCTCTCGCCAATCATTCTGCTTTAAGTCAAGAATCGAACCAGGACACCCACGCACCCAACACTACAACACTCCTTCTTGTATGTCGCCTGTGCAGCCTAATGTGGCTACGCCTTTTCTGGCATCTCGCTTATGCAACTTCCTGTGGTTATTCTACCAGATCAGGCTGTCTGAAGATATGTTTACTGACCTAAAATGCATAAACATTAATATTAATGTTGTTTTCCATTTCTTTTGCAAAACTCAATCATGTTCTTCAAGGTCAAAAAGAATAAACTATACAAAAAAAAAAAGCAAAAAAATTTTAAGATATAAAGGACTTGAAATATAAAACAAAGCTACCAAACCAAACACCAGGAATAAATATTTGAATACATAAAGAACTTGAAGCATAAGAACTTTTTCCAAAAATTATTTGATTCTGCATTAAATAACTGAAAAATAGCTGATACGCCATAAAACAACACAACCAGTCCTTCAACAAAAGACAACGGATATCTATATATTATTTAAAAATTATGGTGTTTTTTTTTAAAGTTTGTTCACACATAAATAAAAAAAAACATATGACAAGAAAGGAATAGGAAGAGTGCTCATTGCTAAGGCAGTAGTGTTTATTGTATCAATATATTCTTTCTTAGAACTGCACGCCTGTGGAATTGTCTTCCGTTTTCCTGCTTTCCGGCTGACTACAATATGGTTGTGTTCAAGTCTAAAGTAAATAAGTTCTTGATGAGCCGTTCCATATAAGTTATCAAATTTACCAAATTTTCATTACTAATGATTACTATATTGTCCAATTTCTACTGTACACTCTTTAACCCTTATCCTTGAGTGGCCTCTGGGCCTTGATAATGTGGTGATGCCTATGTAAAAAAAAAAAAAAAAAAAAAAAATATATATATAAATTTCAATCTTATAAGGATTTTTAAACTGGATAGATGTACTATAAATTCTTAGAAATTAGCATAACATAATAATACAGGGTGTTCCAAAAGTTTTGGGCACATTTTGACATTATATCTTGAGAATTATTTAGGATATAAAAACGTATCTGGTATTTTCAGAAAACTTGTAATCTCAAGTTCTTTATGGAATGTTCACAGATATTCAATGAAAGCACTATTGCTCCAACGACACACAGCAAGCTGATAGTCCAATTCTTACCAAACGTATCACAGCATTACATTGTCAATGGCTGCAACAGCTTCTGTTATTTAGGCTTTCAGTTCATCCATATCTTTTGGAATAGGAGGCACATAGATGAGTCCTTTTACAAATCCCTACAAAGAAAAAAAAAAAAAATTGCAGGATGTGAGATCTTTTTTTGCGAAATGCACGTTGCACAAGTGTCCATGATTCAGTTTTTGCAAATTCAAGCACACAAAATGCCTTTTCTGATTGCGTGAACGCCATTACTGGATCTGTAAAGAATGAAAAAAATCAATAGTCTTACAAAAAAACTTAACGCATTTAGCTTTAAAATGGCACCACTTTAATCTTATTACCATTCATAGTTAAGCAAACACAAGAACTTGAAATGTGCCCAAGACTTTTGGAACACCCTGTATAAAAGCTGAAGAGAGTTGCAAGTTTCACACAGTTGAAAGCAGGCGTGTCGTGGCTTGAACCAGATCAAGAGAGCTTTAGGAGACCGAGATGGGATGACATCTACTGAAGAACATAGGCTTTTGATTGAAAATGGGCAACTTCATCGATTTTAATGACAATAAATGAATGTTCCATTAAAGTTCTTTATCTCTCAAACACTGAGTTAGTAAAGAAATCAACATAATTTTCCTCACTCCAATTAACCATTTTCATATGTTGTAGTATATCTTTTGTCTTGGTCATACTAGATTCCAGAACAAGAATTTATCGAGTCTGGTGGAGTATCCACCTTCGTGTTATTACTTGAGGTAAAATCACTTGGAGAAGGTGCACCATTCCTTATAAAAGCTAATGTGGGTTAGCCATAGTGAGGAGATCTTATTTGGGCAGCGAATACTATGTTATTTTGAATATTTGGTCAGGGTTTACTTCTATGGAAAAAGTATCCTCATGCCAGGTTGTTCTGACAAACCCCTGTACAGAGAGACCTTAGACACTCGAGGATAGTGTCTAGTAGGCATTTTTGTCTGGGTGGACCTTAATGTGATGCTGTCACATACATGCACCAAGAATGCAACTGATATTTATAGAAAAATATCAAAGTTTGTGTTTTTGTATATTATTATTTTTTTTTAATACTTGTGAACCAGTGCTCAACAGCTGCCAATGCAAGAGACGACGGCATAGTCAGAAAAGAAGACAAAAGAGAAGATCACTGAAACCGCGTTTGGGTTGATATTTGTTGTCAAGCAAAGTAGCATGTGATTCTATCACAGAAGAAAGAAGAATTATTTACTATTGGTCATCACTTATCAAGGCCCGGGGTCCACTTGGGGGTAAGAGTTTCATGTTTGATCATCGTTCCCAGCCATGGTTATGGACTTTGGTGTGGTTTTAAATGAAGGCCACATCATGCCATCTCACATCTTCAAAGGCGGTTTGAAAGTCAACACCTGAATATGCTGAAGAGTGTGGTGATCCCTGGTGCAATCAGGTGACCACTAGCAGACCCTGGGTGTAGCAGCAGGACTTGGTGCTGGTCTACAGATCCAAAGTGACCCAGGCTTGTCTTCAGAAGGAGTGCTATGACTTTGTACTCTTCTCTCACTGCTCCCCTCCTTCCCCAACCTGAACCCGCTGGACTACTTTGATTGGTCATACGTCAAGAACATCACCAACATGACCTCCCACAACACTAAAGCCTGATCTCTGCCATCTGTCGAGTATTCGCCAACCCCCCCCCCCGCTGGTGCTAGTGGAAAAAGCATGCTCCCAATTCCAGTCCAGTATTGAGGCTGTGATTGATGCTGAAGGTGGCTACATTGAATAGATGTTAGCTCTACTACATACTCAAGTGAGCTGAATTGATTTTTTTCAATAAAAGTTTTAAAATAAAGTTGTAGTGTTGTTTTCTTTTGGGTGACAATTTTATTGTTTCACCCTGTGATATATGGAATTGTGGACGACGGAGATACATATTTCAGAGAAGTATACTTTTTAAACGTGACAAACAAGAAAAAGCAAGTGTTACTAGTCATGAGATGAAGGTAAGTTTTTTTTTTTTTTTTTTTTTACTCTTATTCACCCCAAATAAGGCAAATTGCCATTTGGACGTAACATACTACTATTTTGGACTATGCCTACAGGGTCACTATGTAGGGAGTTGAGCAGTGAGATGCCAGTTTGCATTACTTTTAAATTTCTGCACGTTAGTACAGTCAGAAACAGGAAACAGGGAGGGAATTCTGAATTCCAGAAGTTCGAGGGAAGAAACAGAGTAAAATGATTTCTGGCCCCTACAGTGAAGAGGTGGAATTTTGCTTTTTGTTAGGTTGGTCGAGAGTATTTACATTGAGAGGGTACAAATGCTACAAGTACATCAGAGGACATTCTGTTAAAGTCCTTGTAAAACTGGTATAGGGATGCAACCTTATGGTAATGGAACAGGAGTTGGAGGTTGGGTAACAGTGCAGGATCTGTTAGATTGGAAACTCTACTTGGATCTTGCCTAAAATTTTCCCTAACGTTTTGCGCCACAGTACCATGCAACGTTTTTTTTTTTTTTTTTTTTTTTTTTTTTTACATGGTAGTCACCACTTATCAAGGCCCAGAAGCCATTCGGGGATAAGGGTTATTGCATGTACAGTAATGAATGGGATAATATCGTAGTAATCATTAGTAATGGAGATTTGATAAAGTGTCTTACTTAAGGGGCGGTTTATCAGGAATTTGTTTATGTTGAACTTGAAGACATCCAAGTTGTAGTCAGGTGGGAAACAGACAAACGGAAGTTACGATAATTGGGTATCCTTAGATCAAAGCGGTAAGAAATGCGACACTGATGTTGGTATCTGAATTTGCGTGGATTTAAACAATTTTTGTTTTAGTCTTAAAAATGAGTTACTATATAACAATCAAAATTAAGAGTTAAAAGATGGATTGATTGTCAGTTGAAATGATGAAGAATATTATGAGACGACTGAAACATGTGAAAACAATGAACAAAATTGGAAAACTTACGAGGATTGTTTATGACAAGTACAGGGTGGAACGATAAATTTGTCACCCTAAAGAAAACAACACTACAGCTTTATTTTAAAAGTATTTTATTGAAAAACTCAATTCAGGTAACTTGATTATGTAGTAGAGCTGACATATATTCAATGTAACCGCCTTCAGCCTCAATCACTGACTTGATACAGATTCAGAAAGGGGAGCATGCCTTTTCCACAAGCATCAGCGAGAGCTCGGCGAATACTCGGAGGCTGGCTTTGGTGCTGTGGGAGGTCATGTTGGTGATGTTCTCGTATGACCAAACAAAGTAGTCCAGTGGGTTCAGGTCAGGGGAGGAGGGGGGCAGTGAGAGAAGGGTACAAAGTCGTAGCACGCCTTCTGAAACCAAGCCTGGGTCTCTTTCGACTTGGATCACCACACTCTTCAGCACATCCAGGTACACTTTGGTATTGACTTTCAAGCTAACTTCTAAGATGTGAGGTGGCATGATGTGGCCCTCACTTGAAACCACACAAAAGACGATAATCATGACTGGAAATTTTATTTTCATCACCTTGGCACATCCCTGTTATTCGTGGCAATCTAGCGATGCATTTTGAAGGTGCTGGCAATGGTCCTGTTATCATAACTTGGATCAGTAGAGAGCATGAGTTATACAGTGGCGCATCTCCGATCTCGCTTGTTGAACATTGTATCACTTTCAGACATGATAGAAGGCTTCTATCGCTCTTGGGATTTGTACACAACTGGCCAACTAGCAGATGGTCTGCAACAAAAAAAGAAAACTGGTTTTCATCAAATCGTCTTTTCTATGGAGACAATTTTATCATTCCACCCGGTATTTGTTAAAATTGGACTTGAAAACGACCATATTGTAGCCTGCAGAAAAACAAGCAGTTTTAAATATTAGAAACGTATGAGAAAAGAGGGAAAACACGTTGGAAAGACAAATTTGAGAAATGTTGTGAGAAGGTAGAGGAGGCTATAGTCAACAATTTAGCTGGAAGGACTGTCATACTCTTTCTCTCATCTTTTTTACTTGAATGCCACTATTTATCAAGGCCAGAAGGCCACTTAAGGATAAGGGTTAATAAGTGTTAGGTAGTTGGTGAAACCATTCAATGATCAGTAATGATGGAACTTGGGTAGCACTTAGATATTTAAGAGGACAGGTCAACAAAAACTTATTTATATTGAATTTGAAAACAACCATGTTATAGTTAACCAAGAAGCAGTCCCACAGTATCTGTTTCCACAGACGGATAATTCTAGGAAAGAAACTCTGCTCATGGAATTTTTTTAGAGAGTAAGGGAAATTGCTGATAGTTGCTGTAGCTAAATGAGTATTTTGTAGCAATAAGACTGTACACCATTCCGAGTCGATAAGTGTTTCAATCCTAGTCTGTCATTATGCAACATGTTCACAATTTTTGCTCTTGTTCTGCAGCTTCCATAACTAAAAAGATAATGCAAAGAATTTTTCACCACAAACACATTTCTATATGATGCTGCAGACTCATAACATAAAGGATTTAAAATCTGATAAGTCAACTACATCACTTTCGTTTCAATGATCTCAAGTAGATTTAGAATTTTACAAATCAACTACATCACTTTCGTTTCAATGATCTCAAGTAGATTTAGAATTTTACAAATCAACTACATCAGTTTTGTTTCAATGATCTCAAGTAGATTTAGAATTTTACAAATCAACTACATCACTTTCGTTTCAATGATCTCAAGTAGATTTAGAATTTTACAAATCAACTACATCACTTTCGTTTCAATGATCTCAAGTAGATTTAGAATTTTACAAATCAACTACATCACTTTCGTTTCAATGATCTCAAGTAGATTTAGAATTTTACAAATCAACTACATCACTTTTGTTTCAATGATCTCAAGTAGATTTAGAATTTAACAAATCAACTACATCACTTTCGTTTCAATGATCTCAAGTAGATTTAGAACCTGACAAATCAACTACATCTGACTTTGATGCTTTTTGCTTAAGAATTCTAAATACCATATTTAAGGACTTATAAGAGACACTTTATCTTTTTCCAAAGGCGAAGAATACAATAGAACGATGACAGCAAAACCAAATCATCAGTCTCCTCCTCTTTTTTCACTAAAATCTTTGAGACATTTAATCAATCAAGCGTTAGTTCACCAACTTGTAAATGCTAAGTTTCTTTTTGACCAACAGTATGGATTTAGGCAAGCCTATTCTACTGTAGATATTTTAACCGTCATCTCTGAGCGCATATACTATGCACTGTATAAGGCAGGGTAAGCTAGGGCTTGATATATCCAAAGTCTTTGACAAGGTCTGGCATGAAGGGCTTCTCATGAAAATTTAAAAACGAATATACACATATCCAAGGAAATAGCAGACAACCTAGAAAACAACCTTCAGTCTAGTGGAATGGGACCATAAATCAATGATAACGTTTAATGCTACTAAGACTAAGCTTCTTTCCTTTTTTTTTAACACAGGAATCACCACTTATCAAGGCCAGGAGACCACTCGAGGATAATGGTTAATGGGCATACATTAGTCAATGTGATTATAGCGTAGTAAACATAAGTAGTGGAAATTTTGTAAATTGGATTACTTAGGTGGACGGTTCATCAAGAACTTGTTTACGTTGGACTTGAAGACAATCAGATTATAGTCAGCTAACAATTATAAAAAAAACATTCTCAACTATCGATTGCTATGACAAATAAACTCTACCTCAAAGCTCATCGTCCAAACTCCTCTGCTTACCATTCAGAGGAAACATGAATTTGAAAAAAATACATCAAGGACATTGCCAAGGCTGCCGCAAACAAAGTAGGCTCCCTCTATCATGCTAGAAAGTTACTCATACCAGAGAGTATCCTATATTTTTACAAAGCCACAATTCGACCATGCATGGAGTATTGTTGCTACATCTGTGCTAGTGCATCTACTACTAGTTTCTCCCTCTTAGACAGGTTTCAAAAAAGAGTATTAAATCTCATAGGTCTCATTCTGCATTATCGGCCAAGCTCCAACCTCTGTCCCATCGCCACAGAACTGCATTCTTACACCTGTTTTTGCAAGTATTTTAATAGAATGTGCTGTGATGAACTCATAGCATTTGTGTCCCCTCGATGTATATACTCCCAACTAACCCAGCCAGCAGCAAAATCCCCCCCATTCCCTGCTGAGGTCCATAGATGCTAGAAAACCTTCTATTCTAATAGTTTCTCCCCTCAGACTGCTAGATTTTGGAATTCCCTCCCTGTTTCTTGCTTCCCTGACTGTACTAACCTGCTGAAGTTTAAATGTAACATGAACAGGTATCTCGCTGCTCAACTCCCCACAGTCCTCATTAGACATGATCCCAAATAAGAGCCCCTTATGTTAAAGTGGCAATGTACCTTGTTTGGATAGAAAAAAAAAAGGAAAGAAATATTCAATACTGATATGACCAAAGCACTCAACCTCGATTGGTTGCCTATATTGAAATTCAACCAAAAAGAGTTGCTTTCTGGAGCCAAGTACCTGCTTGCATTATCTATATAAGTGAACACCTAAGTGGTGGTGTCGTCAAGGAGAGCTTCAACTTGCCACAGGAAGCCTTGCCAGTCATAACTACTACACATACTTTTGGCAGGAAAATAAACTTTGGGCAAACAAAAGACTGATGGAACCGATACCACGACAAGTGAAAAAAAAGCGGTGTTTAAGTCTGAACCACTTTTATGATTAAACAGATTAGATTTTGATGTAGTACTCTCTATAACAGACACGAGGGGAAAGTGAATGAACACATATCCAATAATAATAAATTATAAGAAACCTTCTCAACCACCAATAGTCATGGCTAACAATACATTACCTGAAAGTACTTTGTTCAAACCCTTAACATTCACTCATGAGTTGGAACAGATACACAGAGAGTATTGCCAAGACTGCTGCAAAGAAGATGGGCTCTCTACACCGTGCTAGAAAGTTACTTATGCCTGACAGTATCCTGTACCTCCACAGCGCCACCATTTGCCCATGTATGGAGTATTGTTGCCATATTTGCATTTGCTACTAATCTCTCATTCTTAGATAGGGTTCAAAAGAGACTTGCCAACCTAATAGGTCCTGCACTGTCAGCTAGGCTTCAACCTCTGTCTCATCGACAAAATGTTGTATCCCTGTGCCTATTTTGCAAGTATTTTAATGGTAGGTACTCTGATGAACTACAAGCCCTTGTACCCCCTTAATATAAATACCCCCGACAAACCTGACAAACAACAAAATCCTATGCCCACACATTAGAAATCCCCAGATGCCAGAAAGCCTTCTAC
The DNA here is from genome assembly GCF_053919585.1 of Euprymna scolopes. Lineage (NCBI taxonomy): Eukaryota > Metazoa > Mollusca > Cephalopoda > Sepiida > Sepiolidae > Euprymna > Euprymna scolopes. The sequence goes on from NC_136493.1 coordinate 24,826,500, forward strand.
TCTTATAGTTTCTCTTCTAGGACTGCTAGACTTTGGAATTCCTTCCCGGGTTCCTGCTTCTCTGACTGTACTGACATGCAAAAGTTCAAGTGTAATGTAAACAGACATCTTGCTGCTCAACTCCCTACATAGTATCCTTGCAAATTACATCCCAGATAGTAGTCTCCTACATCAAAGTGGTACTGTGCCTTGTTTGTGGTTGAAAATACAATAAAAATAAAAAGTAATTTATTAAAAAACTAGCAAACCACCCGACGTTGCCCGGTCATAAAATATGCATAAATATTAAATTTTAATTAATGCAGAATTCTTATTATGGCATGAAGGGCTTCTTGTAAAAATCTAATCATGGTATTTCTGGACGAATACTTAACATAATCAGATCCTTCCTAGAGAAGAGAAAAATCCAGATTGTCCTTGATTGCAGTATGTCTAAACAACATATTACTGCAGGTGTACATCAGAGATCAAACCTTTCTATTTTTGATACTCATAAACAGAAATACTGTGGGTATTAAACATTAAATTCCATTAAAAAAAATGAAGAAACGGAAAGAAACTGAGTCACGCGCATGCGAGTATTATGTTTTTCTAAAACAGTTCACTACTTGTAAGTAAAAAAGAAAAAAAATTCTAGCTGAGGTCGAAACCAAAACCTAAAGACAGCGAGTCCAGTATGATAACAATTAGGCCAGCTTGACACGACCTATAAAATTATTTTCAAACCTACTTATTCTTAACAAGCTGTCATGTTTTCCAGTCGCGCATGCGCATTCATGAAACAGTTGACAAACATAAAAATGCGGCAACCCCCACGTAACCAATTTTTCAATATTGACCCCTTAGCAGCCCTTTTTTACTGGATGATACGGATTAAAAAGTTTTCCACATGTCTTAATCCCCTGTATACCAAATTTCAAGTCTGTAGATAAAAAATGCGTTGAGTATATGTCCTCACACATACATTTTCACTTTTATATATAGAAAAAATATGCAGAATAAAGACCATGCTATCATCAGAATTTCCTGAATGCATTGAAAATCGGATTAGACAACAATTGGCGAGCGCAATAAAAATTAAATTCAATAAATTTTTTTAAACTGGTTAATGTCAACATCAAATTTAGTAGAGTTAGCATAGATGCTGTGTTCTCTGGAAGCAAATATAGATTTTTTTTTTTTTTTTTGCCAGAAATTGAAGCTTATAGACAAAACAAATATTTGTCAAACACTACCCCCCCCCCACCACCAAAAAAAAAGAAAAAAAAATCCTGCAAAAAAAGTTTAAAAGTTTAAGATTTGTTTGCTGTCATTGGTCTATTAAAAAAAAAAAAAAAAAAAAAATATTATTTGGTAAATACACTCCAACAGAACACCGACCACTCTAATTTGTTTTTTTAGGGGTAATCGAGATCGCTGACAATGAATCTGATAATCAAACCCGGAGCAAATTTACCGTTTGCATGGTATTAACCCCTAAACCCACGAACTACTTTCTGCCATTTTACAGCTTCCGTTTACGCTACGTGCAAGCGGTAACATAAACGACGGTTGTTGAATGTGCCTTCACATAGCAAACTGCCTTTTCACATGGCGTATGAATCTTTTGTGGAACATTTAAACTTATACGAAAAAGAAGAAAAGCACTCCAAGTGGGTAGGTGGGGGGGGGTAATGTCGGAAAGACTTTTTTTTTTCAGAACATAATTGAAAAATTTTTTTTTTTTTTTTTTCATTAGCGGACAATTTAAAATTCGGAGAAAAAATTGTCTAAAACAAAATTTAAAAAAAAATACATTACAGCACTTTTTTGGGGGGGGGATTTCTTTTTTTTTTTATCTTACGTAGTTTTTAATGCGGTTTACAAAAACATAAGCACCAAACATTTTTATGTTTTTCGTTCCTTTTTTTTGCGGGATTATAGAACTTGTGTGGATTAACAGGTGCTTCTGCAGTTTAATTAACTGTTTTTTCCGTAAGTAATGCACCGACATTTACCGATTAACATTTTAACCAGTTAAGATTTTTCGAAAATTTTAATGTTTACATTGGGGAAGGAGGCGAGGGCGGGGCTGGTGTTAACAATCTCACAGACAATGCCTAGCGGCAAAACAAGTAGAACTACTCATCTGTGCTAAAAATAGCAACATCCCCTATTCTTATTTCGAACTAAAGAGAAAGAAACCTTAATTCAATCCTTTCTTCATTAAACAAAAATAGCAGACTTTGATTCCGAGCTGAATCGGACGTAAGCGCAATCCATTTACATATGGAACTATTTTGATTGTATTCAATTCGGCAGAGAATTAATTCTATTCATTTGTTTGGTTTTAACTGAGAGTGCACTTGTTGTAATAATACCTTCTCATAAATAAAGCATGTTAGCGGCCGGCCTGGCAATTAGGCGAGAGAGCAGGGACCTTCCCAAGATACAACTTTGACGTTTGACTTTTCAAGTCGAGCCCAGCAGCCGAAAGGTCTCCAGCAGCAGCAATAGTTCAAACAGCCCTTGTCAGAGTTAGCCCTTTTCAGGGCTACCTTTTTCCACATTAATTATGCAATTCACAAACTACTAGTTTGTGAATTGCATACTTGATGTGGAAAAAGGTAGCCCTGAAACTACTACAGCCTGTCTGCTTCCTGATACTACCCTTTTTCAAACAGCGGCCTCCAGTAGCCTTCCAATGCCAGCTGCAACCTTCCAGTGCTAGCCGCAGCTTCCTGAAGCTTTTCAGCGCCTCCTGCAGCCTTCCAATGCCAGCCACAGCTTTCCAGTGCCAGCTGCAGCTTCCTAATCCTCCTGCAGTCTTTCAGTGCTGGCTGTAGCTTCCTACACCTTTCCAGCACCTGCCGCACCTTCCAGCACCACTTGCAGCCCTCAGCAGTTTCCCAATGCTAGTCGACGGACCGTAAATCTCCAGGCTTTTCAAATTTGACCATTTTACTTATTTCCTTTCTGTAAATAAAAGGCAATTCGTCGTCTTTAAACTGAATCAGCTTTTTGTCATTCTTTTCTTTTTGCTTTACTGTTTTCTTTTTGTCTCTGTGTCAAATATTTTAGTTGTACGGTCAACTTGTTTAATAACTGGTTGCTCCCCTCTGCAACAACATAACTCTAATTTACTAAAGTAGTTGAACAAAAATTGCAATTACTCAAACTCGAAAAGTTACAATATCGGCGCATTTGACATTTTTCTTGTAATTGATGTTATAAAATTTTGTTATATTAAATGAAGTAGTTGAAAAACTCATATTTTCCCCCATACAATTCTTACTATAATAGAATTTTACTAAGAGTTAACTACGTTAGAACAATCAGTTAAGATTCCGTAGTGCAACATTTTTCGTTCCATGACGAGGGTGTACATCATAAAGATTTTTCTGTAGCTAATTTATTTATTTGTAATTTTTTATTTTAATTTTTATCATTGTTAGGTTCAATTCTGGGTAAGAACCAAAATGGTGAATATTTCGATGCCTCCAAACTACAGATAATAAGTTTGCTTTTTCGATCGTTTTGAACAAGGGGGGTAATTAACCTTTCACAAAAAGATTTATCTCCCCTTAACTAAATTTTTTAAAATGTCTTCCGTCCTATAGTGATTGTTAATTCCTTTTTTATATTCAATTTATCGATTAAACATTCTTTTCAATACCCGTTTTGTTAATATAATATAGTGCCTGTATATAATTACATTTTCATTAGTCATTTAATTGAAAAGAATTCTAAGGACTATGATGTTAAATTGTGTCTTAAACTGTTTGACTTGCTTTGCTCGACACCGGCATTAAATTCGACTTTCGATTCTGCGTCTTGGTTTGTTGACATTTTTTTTGTTTGTTTGTTTTTTAATTATTATCAAAAGTCTATTTTATTTATTTATTCTTTTGACTTGTAGAATAATCCTTCTATTCTTGTGTGAGATAACCAAGAAATTCTAAATGAGCAAACAAATAACCTTTTAAAAGTGATTATTATTTTAAATAGTAGTAGTAGTAGTATTAGTAGGCTTGTTTGTTTTCATCGTCTTAAATTTTCTTTTTAAAAGATGTCTGTGCGAGTATTCAATTTTATAGTTTTGTATACATTGCAACTTAAGATGTAAAATATTTTTACAAATGTTCATGAAGATTCAATTTAATATCGATTCCTTCACTTTTTTTTTTTTTTTTTTTTTGACAAAATTAAGTATTTGGTACTGTTAAGTGGTACTCAGTGATCCGTGCTGAAATAATAACGTTATTATTTAAAAAACCATTCTTAACATGGGGAGGGGAAGGTATTTTGTACCTATTCTGTACTTTAACCTTACAATTGAATAAAAAAACATATCATAAAACTTTAATTAAACGTGAAAATACAATTTAAAAAAATAGCGCGGATCCGCCGGATCACTCTCTGCTCTGCATTAGCACCAAGTATTTTTAAAGGTTACCTTTTTTCTTTCTTGGCCTTCGGACCAAGATCAATCTGTAGTATCTGTTCTGACTACATTTTTTTGGTCTCGGTTAATGGAGGAGAAATCCTTCATGACCGATACATTTTTTTTTTTTTCTGTTACTAACCAGAAGGCCTTTTTGGGTAGCTGCCTACCCCCATACACACACACACACACACATTAAAAACCGACCTTGTGTCTAACTCTGCTCTCCTGGGGAGGCAAGTAAAAATAAATAAATGAATAGGAGAGGAAAACAATTCTTAACGCTTACGTCACAAGTAAAGGGCAACACTGTTAATGACACATGACACAAAATAGTTTCGGTACTTGTGAATGGTACTTGTTTAGTTTCATAAAAACATTAAAAACGGTACTTGTTTAGTTTCATAAAAACATTAAAAAAAAAAAATGAATATTATATATATATATATATATATATATATATATATATATATATATATATATATATTGTACTTACCTGTTATCGAATTAAGTTCTCATAAAAAATTCACTTAATGTGATCAAATAGTGTGGGTGATTTTTTTTATAGAGAAAAATCAAATTGTTTCATTTTTTTTTTTTTTACACTTAATAATAATTAACAATATATTATTTTATTTCTAACTCGTGTTAATAAATATTAAACAATAAATTAATAAATTTTTCAAAAAAATGTTTTATTTTTTAATCATTAAGCAAAAAATAGAATAAACAAATTATTTATGCCTAAATGATAAAACTATGGAAAATTATAAAAAAGAACTTTTGCAAGTTCTGAAAATTGCCAAAGCAGTTAACAAAGAAAAAAAATATATATATATATATATATATATATATATATATATATATATATATATATACACGAAAGATTAAACTGAAAAATAAATCTGTTATCATAACTATTAGGAATTAAAATAAATTTATGAATAATAATAATAATAATAATAATAATGATTTTTCTTTTCTTTTTTTTCTTTATCTTTATTTTCAAGACGGACTATACATTTCTTGATTATATGAATGCATGACTGAGCAATGTATTTGTTGTCTAAAATGTAATTAAAAATATTAATACAAACCAGCAGCAAGGAGCGAACCGGAGACCTTTTGGTTGCAGACCGGGAGTCTGCTAATGGGCAACATCCATCCTGCCCACAGCGACGGTTGGGTTTCGCCCGACGGTTATAGAAAACAGGCCAATAGGTCATTCGGCATCAGTTGACGAGGATTGCTCTGGTCGCGTATTGCTGTTCTGTCGGATGTGTGTTGGATTTTCATAACACCAACGTATTTAACCACAAGCTATTTCAGCAGAGAACAGATCATGGAATCCGGGATGCTGAGATTGGGCAAAGATGTGATACCGCCTTTTAGTGGAGAAGGTGATGTAGTTGGGAGGATATAAAAGGTAAAAATGGCAGCTAAGCTACAACATGTGCCAGACTTTGCGAGTTTTATTCCACTTTTATTACATGGAGATGCACTTGTCTTTTATCTGGAGATGAGTAATGAAGACCAAGAAAATGCAGAACAGATGGAAATGAGATTAGTGACCGCATTCACTGAAGGATCTTTTGAAGCCTACAAAAATTTTGAAGCCTACGAAAATTTTGAAGCCTACGAAAATTTTGAAGCCCACAAAAATTTTTTGAAACCTATGAAAAGCTACAACTATTCAAGTGGACATGTGAATTAGTTGATGTTTACGCCAATGCAATCAAAAGATTAGCTGGACAAGCAGGATACCTAGGGAGAGAACTGGATCATACAGTCAAACTTTCTCATAATAATGGGATTCCCAGACGATGTATCTATGGCACTATCTCATGTAGAGAGAATGAATGTCAGCAAGCTGAAGCAACTGCATGGTTTTTAGTCAGCAAAAGAGTTTGAGAAACTGGGACATTGGCAGTGAGTGTACAAGGTAATACGCTGAGAAAAAGCTCAAAAAGAATCATCAAGCCGTCAGTGCTTTACATGTCAAGGACCATACCTGAAAAAAGATTGCACAGAGATACATAGAGCCAGAGTAACGTGCTACAATTGTGGAAAGTTTGGCCACATTGCTAGGTATTGTCTTCAGATTCAGGGAAACAGGCGAAGGGGAGCTTCTGTACCACAAACTACCCCGAGAACAGAATGAGGTCGCGATACAAGTCTCTTTCTATAATAGAAGTGGTGGTGAATGATTCAGTAATGACCGCACTCGTTGATACTGAGTGTACCACCACTATTTTAATTAATTCAAAACGCACGAGTGGATATGGTAGGAGTGGTACAGTGAAAGCAGTTGATGGGGGGGGACATAGAATGTAAAGGAACGAGGCAAGTGGAGGTATGTGGAGTACGAGTGAAAATGGGGGCGATCTTGATGAATCACATCATTGACGGGATGGATGTCATAATTGGAATAGATGTAATCAATGAGATGTGAGGTGTAACTATAAAAAAAGCTGAGGTAAAGTTTGGAAACGTACATTGTGCCGTAGATGCCCATCAGCTGAATGTTTGCAAAATTGAGTATAAAAACTTTGAAGCAAATTTTGATGGAGAAAAATGGACAGTAAGATGGAAATGGAAGAGAGAGCCTCCAGTGTAAGAGAATAGAGTGCAGTATTATAAGAATTCCCTGGAAAGTGAGAAAAATTTAGAATTTGAGAAAGAGGTGGAAAAATGGATATTGGATGGTATTCGTTTATCATGGAATGGACAAAGAAAAGGTGTCTTACCATTGATGCCAGTATTTCAGGCCACAAAATGGAAAGTCAGGCCAGTGTTAGACTTTCGTGAGTTGAACTTTTTTGTGGTGTGTCATACAGGGAACGGCATAATAAATGTGTGTGATGAAAAGATGAGAACATGGAGACAGTTGGTAGGAGGAACTGCCATTGTAGACTTTAAGTCTGCCTACCTGCAGCAACATGTGACGAAGGAACTATAGCAGTACCAGCTGGTCTGTTATAAGGGAAAAACATATTGGCTAACATGGTTAGGATTCGGATTTAATGTTGCACCGAAGATTATGGCAGCCATTTTAAAAACAGTGTTTTAAAGAAAGGAAGCAAAGCAAAAGAGGCCACAGATTCATACATGGATGATATACTAGTGGATGTGACGAAGATATCGACAAAAGAAGTTGTGCAACATTTGAAAGGATTTGAGCTTGCAGCTAAATCGCCAGAATCTCTGGACAGAGAAGCAGCACTGGGACTTATGCTTATGAAAAATAGGATGGGAGCGCTGATGTTCAGGAGAGGCAACAAGATTCCAGAGCTGGGAGGAGAAATTTAGTAGGCAGGAGTTATTTTCTATTTTTTTGAGTTTTGATTCTGATTAATCGTCGCAACGCTATTTCATAAGAATTTATTGTAACAGAGTACAAATGATCGATCCGTGTGCAAAGTGACGTCATGACAAGGAAAAAAAAGGAAAAGATTGCAAAATAAGAATGTGTCTACGGACCAGGGATCACATCAGAGAAAGGAGCGGTATTTGAAAGGTATTCGAAATATCTTCGAGATATGTGGCTTGCAAGTAAGATCACGTCAGAGAAGGACAGAGATATAGGTGTTATGTATGATGGCTGAGAGCGACATGAAAAAGACCTGTAAATAAATGACCTAAATGAGAATCATCTGTATTTATAAAAGACAAAATGGTCGTGTGCGTTTTTGTATGTCCAGCAAAGGCTTTTTTCGCGGAGGTTCTCGGGGCAGCGGGAGGAGGGATACTATATTTTAGAACTTTTTATATACTCCCTAGATTGTAATATCTACGATTTGCAAACGGTCATTGTCTCTATATTTATTTTGAGCAAGTTTTTTTAAAAAGAAAAACCTGGTTTCCAGTGTTTGTTTGTGTTTTTCGTATAAATAAAGCAAAACTGAATCAAATCCAATCAGTTCACCGGCCTTCGTAGCCGGCACGTCTTGAAGGCAATCAGCTTTGATCAATGTGGGGAAAACCCTTCATATCAGACAATTGCTATTCATTTGAGAGCTCCCCCTTTTTTGGGAGAGCTTGGTTTCCCTAACATCATGGGGAAACAAATAAATGAAACAGCGGAAAGCTGAACTGGCCTTCAGCCAATGTTTATTTCTGCACCTGTGTATTCACTTAGTAAGTCAACTTTTTGATTGACATCGCTAAATTTGAACGCTTTACACTTCCTATGGTCTCATAGCGTAGCGGTAAGATCTTACATTTTCTTTTCAGCCTTCGTGTCATGGATTTGAGCCTTCCTACTTACTAACACTTTCTTTTCTTTTTCCAAACATCTTGGCAATGCGGGGTACCCCTGCTAGCCCCCCCCCTATATATTAGTGTTCAATCAATAATAATCCACTGAAAAAATTGCAAAAATCCTAAAACCGTTCTTAACATAAAGAGGTTGGGGGTGTTTGGTCCGAAAGCTGTTCTTAGGGAAGGGGAGGGGGTTCAGGTCCACCAATGTCTTTGAATAAATGTTGGTTGTTTCACTAAGGAAAAAAGGGGGAGTTGAGCTATGTTTCTTGCGACAGAGTCTGTAACATGATGGTGTCATAACATGTTACAATATGTGTAGCGTTACATCATCTTAAATGAATGTCACGTGACTAATAGATAACGCATCTATGAAGACCTACTAGGTGCGATGGAGGTTGAAGCAAAATGATGTGAGAGAGACAGGAAGATCCGTAAGATCCACAACACTGCCACATAACGATGATCTATATATTAATACGAGAGCATGTGTGTTAGTTTGTGTGTCACGCTTACATCTTTTTTCTTACAAGTGACTGTCATTTAAGTGTTATGACCTTCCATTTCTTGTAATAAATAATTTTACCAAGAATTCTTCATAAATTTTGATTTCGATTTCAATTATAGCTGATGCTGTTAAAGTGTCTCTAATTCTCTCTTTTGTTGCAGATGCTTTGTGTGTAGAAACACAGGTAGGCATCTTCCAAGACATAACTTAATCACAAGAGGCTAACAGAAGAAGTCTCCGAGGAACAAAGACTCTTCCAGTTGCTCACTCAGTGAAGGAAGTAAAGTGATTAACAGTGGTAGCAGAGCAGCGATCAAAAAAAAAAAAAAAAATGACCCAAGCACATGTATTCACCGATAAGGCGGCTCTACCTTTTGATAAAGAGAAGGATGATTACCAAAAATGGTTGAAGAAATTTAATATTTGGAAATCAATTATGTCGACAAAAAGAAACATAGTGGATTGCTGATTTTACGCCAAGATGAAGCGACTCAAGATAAAGTCTTAGAAGCACTAGGAAATACTGATATTACTACAGATACATGTTCAGATAAAGTTATTTTAGAATTGTCTAAACTCTTTGAAAAAAACAAAACTATCAGCGCTTTTGAAGCGTATGAAAATTTTGAACTCTACAAAAGACCACAGTCTCTTACTATTCCAAATTATATAACAGAATTTGAACTTAGATGGAATAAGGCAAAAACACATGGCATGACTATGTCAACAGATATACTTGCTTATCGTTTGCTGAAATCGGCAAACTTACCTCAACATCAAGAACAACTAGTGAGAGCCACAGTCACTGAATTAAATTATGATGTGTGAACAAATGAAAAAAATATTTAGAACCACCCCTCAAGACTCAAAGTTCAATATCAAAGTAAAAACTGATTTCACAGAAGAACCCACTGTACATGGTACATTTTTTGGTAGAAACTTTCAAAGCAGAAGTAGAGGCCAACGTGGAAGAGGCAGATGGCCTCCACGGAATTTTAAAAGTAACTCTTCTTTCTCTGTTGGTCGTCATAAAGTAACAGAGAGAAGACATTTCAAAAATCCCCTAGATCAATATGGTCAGGTCACTAGATGTCTCAATTGTAACTCAAAGAATCACTGGGTACAAAACTGTCCAGATAAAATCTCAAGTGTCAGAAATACGTCATACACAACAGAAACATCAGTTGTTGATGATTGTGATTATCAAGATCATCCTAGTGAGAACACTTATCATGAAATAACCTTGTTTCAGGATGTATTTTCCAGCTCTGAAGATATGAAGGGTCTGGTTGGTGAAGCTATGAATAGTGCTGTTCTTGACTGTGGTGCCACAAAACAGTTTGTGGACAAGTGTGGTTCTCATGTTATTTAGATTCCTTATCAGAAAATGATAGAAAAAGTGTACAATATAAAGATAGCCATAACAAATCATGGGGGAAATGATTCGGAAAACAGTTGCTGATTCTCGCTGTTCACTTGAATTTGCTGTTATGTGGTGTCTCTGTGCAAAGAACAGTCTGATAAATGTTCATGGTTTCAGCCCATTCCAGCTTGTTTTTTCTCGGAATTCTACACTACCATCTCTATTAACAAATAAACCCCCTGCACTGAAGCCAGAGGTTTCCAGTGATATCATTAGAGAGAATTTAAATGTATTGCATTCAGCTCAGAAAGCATTTATTGCTACGGAAAATTCAGAAAAACTGAAGAGAATGCTTAGACACAATGTTAGAACTTCAGGAGACATCAAGTACTTCACTGGTGACATTGTATATTATAAACGTTTGGACAGAAGGAGGTGGAGGGGGCCGGCTACTGTTTTGGGTTAGGATGGTCAGCAAATTTTGGTGAAACATGGTAGCACATATGTCAGAGTACATCCTTCTCGCCTTCGACTAGAAAAACCCACAAAATCGGTGATAAGCAGAGTGAACTCGGCAACTTTGAAACATGAATCTACTACAGATGAACAATCTAAAGACTCTCATTTTCAGGTAACAGAAAATAAAACATCATTTGAAGATATATCAGACGATGATTCACTGAGTGACAGCAATAGTGAAGAAAGTAAACAGTGTGTCAATAATAATACTGCTCCAGCAGCAAGCATCAACAAAAATGAAAGCTCTGGCAATAATCTACAACTCCAAGAAACAAAAATTATAGATGGCAAACACCTTGTTAAAGCACGGTTAGTCACTAGGGGCTTTGAAAAAAATGCCACCTTTAGAACAGACAGCCCTATCTGCCAAAAGGGGAGTGTAAGAGTTGCGTTATGTATCATTTCTTCTAAGGGTTGGAAATTGCATTCCCTTGATTACAAAACTACCTTCCTTCAGAATCAAAAGCTTGAAAGAAAGATCTTTGTTCAACCACCTAAAGAAGCAAAAACATCAAAAGTTTGGCGCATGTATGGCCTTCAAGATACACCTCGTGAGTGGTAGTTAGGCTGCATACATTTTATTTTTAACAAATGGTGAATTATCATGCCCCATTGTCTGGAGTTCTTCGAAAACAAAAAGAGTAGTAAAATCTGCACTAGCAGCTGAAACCTTGGCTCTTGCTTAAGGTTCTGATCATGCACATTTATGGTCCAAACTAATTGCCGAAATCATATTTGGCGAAAAGGATTTCTCTCTACCCATCACTTGCTTAACGGATAACAAATCTTTATACGATGCTGCTCATTCATGCAACCATCTCAAGGATAGACGTCTTCAAATCGAAATCTCAAGCATATGAGAATCCATAGACAAACAGGAAATTGATGTTGAGTGGATTGAGGGTGAAAATCAACTTAGTAATGTGTTAACAAAATTTGGAGCCAATAGCTTCAAGTTATGTGAAGTGCTCCAAAAAGGACATTTCTACAGAGCTATATTGATGAATCACTTAAGCAAGCTTGTGGAAAAAGAAAAAAAAAAGGAGTCAATATAAAGGAAAGGTTACTATGTTTAAGTTTTAGTAAACTAAGTTTTTTGTTTGGTGATGGAGGTACTCTACAAAGTGATCGGTGTGTAGGATGATTTAATTTTTTAGTTTCACTGATAACTGTTTGTTTCGGGAAAGATGTATGCAGGTGATATGAGTGAGGGGTAATGTGTGTTGCTCTTGGGAGCCTTTGGGAACGGACCAATCTGATGGGTAGCAAACAGAGAGAGAGAGGGCAGATTGTTAAAGTGTCTCTAATTCTCTCTTTTGTTGCAGATGCTTTGTGTGTAGAAGCACAGGTGGGGCTCTTCCAAGACATACCTTAATCACAAGAGGTTAACAGAAGAAGTCTCCGAGCAACAGAGACTATTCCAGTTGCTTACTCAGTGAAGGAAGTAAAGTGTTTAGTAATTTTACTAAGAATTCTTCATAAGTTTTAGTTTTGGTTTCAATTATAGCTGAAGAAACGCAATATATATATATATATACATATTTGAATAAAATAAAATACACATCAGGTGTGCTTGAAAGCCAAATTACAACGCAATATTATGAAAATAAACAAATGTTTCACTTGTTTGAAATTTATAATTTAAATATATTTCAGAGTCAACTTTAAAACATGGCGAGAAAATAAAAAGAAAAAAAGAAAGAAACAAAATACCGAGGATGGAGCTTGACTCCGAAATATATTTAAATCATAAATTTCAAACAAAATATTTGTTTATTTTCATAATATTGCATTGTAATTTGGCTTTCAAGCACACCTGATGTGTATTTTATTTTATTCAAATTAAATCAACGTTTCTGTAATCGAACTCACATCTCTGACATTAATCTCGCGTCACCAATGCACCATTCTGGTATTTTAAAATACAACTACTGAGAGACAACGCACGGATCTTTACTAACTGACTTTTCTTTCTCCAACATTACAACATAGCAAGAAAGAAGAAAAAAAGAAAATGTGTATAAAATACTGAGGATGGAGTTTGATTCCAAAATATATTTAAATTATAAATTTCAAACAAAATATTTGTTTATTTTCATAATATTGTGTTATAATTTGACTTTCAAGCGCACCTGACGCATTTTTTTTTTTTTTTTTTTTTTACTCGCGTACACCTCTTACAAAGCATATCACCACTTGGACGTAAGCGACTACTGTCTACTAAAGATTAACAAGATATTTGTTTATGTTACAATTAAACTTCTACATATCAGTACAGGCAGCAGGATTGGTTGGTTGGTTGGTTGGTTGTTTTTGTTTTACGGCATATCAACTCTTTTCGGGTTATTTAATGCCGAATCCAAAGATTTTGAAGAAAAATTTTTTTAATAGAATATATTTGTTGTTTTCACGTCGGTTTCTATTTAACCCATAGTTGGGACCCTAACAGGTACTACCACTCTGGATCAAAGTGGACCTGGGAGCAATGGTAATTAAAGGGTGGCTCCACACTCCCCAAAGTCCACAAGCTGGGGCCTCACCACTGGATATAGTTTAAGGTCATATCCAGGACCCCCATTGAGGAATTCTTACCCTCTACAGGGGGGGGGGCAGTCGGCGTATTCTAATGCCCCACCGACAGGGAAACAGGCAGCAGGAAGGGAATTCCAAAGTCTAGCTGTTCGAGGGAAGAAACTATTAGAATAGAAAGCTTTCTGGCATTTAGGGACATCAACGGTGAAGGGGTGCGATCTTGTTGCTAAGCGGGTTTGTTGGGGATATGTACATCGAGGGGGTACAAGTGAAATGAGTTCATCAGAACACATTAAAATATTTGTAAAACAGGCACAGTGATGCAACATTGCAGTGATAAGACAGGGGCTGGAGCTGAGTTGATAAAGTGGGATATATTAGATTGGAAACTCTTTTTTGGACCCTATCCAAGAGTGAGAGACTAGTGGTAGATGCACCAGCCCAGATGTGGCAACAATACTCCATGCATGGGCAATTGGTGGCTTTGTAAAAGTACAGGATACTCTTAGGTGTGAGTAATGTTCTAGCTCGATGGAGGGAACCCACCTTCTTTGCAGCAGTCTTTGCAGTGTCCTCTCCAGTTCATATTGCCAGTAAATATTAGGCCGAGGAGTCTGAAGGTAGAATTCTCAGGTAGGATGTTATTTGTTATCGATATAGGCGGTTGAAGAGGCTTCTTGTAATCGTTAAAGGAGAGCAGCTTAGTTTTACTAGCATTAAATGTTACCATCCGTTTGCAACCCCATTTCATTATAGTCTGGAGGTCATTTTGTAACGATTCTGCCATTGTCTTAGATTTATGTACATCTGTATTTTATTTTATATGAATTTATTTATTATTATTATTTATTTTTAACTAGCGGGGGTACCCGGCGTTGCCCGAGTGTTTGTTTCCGGGACGGGGAGGGGGGGGAGTTTTAAAAAATGTTATGGTAGGTAAGTAGGAAGGATCAAACCCGGAGTCATGAGTAAAAGTAGGAAAATAAAGTGTGAAAAAAAAACAAAAAAAAACATCTGCAACGTTAACAGTTCGGCCACCAAGAAAAGTCCATTCCAGTTGTTTAGGAAAAAAAAACAAAAAAAAAAACGACTACGGTAGGTCGGCGCGAACGTGAAAATATAATGTGAATTGTCCAGCACGCTAACCACTACGCCACAGAGCACTGCAGCTTAGTTTAGTGATTTTAAATAACTTCACATGAAAGAACTACGAAGCCAAACCGGTGTTCTCTTCTCAACTGTTCCTTGTGAACGATCCCCAAACGGTGTTAAGTGGTGGCAGGGGGAGGAGGAATTTATTAGAGAGAAAATATTTTACCACTTCCATTGATCTTAACCGATTTTGGCCGTGACTTCTCAGCAGAAAAAGTATAGAAATCTAAGATTATCGAGGAATTTGAGAAATAATAAGCCTATAACACACCTCAGATATTGTTCTGCCGTTTGTGCATATTATATTTGCATGAAATATCTTGATTTTTAATCCTATTAAGGTCAAAATCCGACGGGAAAAAAATGAGTTCATTTTATTTATATAGAGATATTGTTTCTTGTATATTCAGATCAGTTTTGACCCATGAAGAAAAGCAAACAACCAAGATGTTGACTGGTACTCGTCTCCACAGTTCAAACTTAATTCAGATTTGTTTGCATCATAGATCTCCAGTGCGGGCATGCCACGTAAGTATCACTAGACACCATCTTATTCTTTTAGTTTTCGAATCATTTAATTTTTTTTTTTTTTTTTTTTTTTGTAAAGATTACAGACAAGATTGAAATGCAAAAATCTGTCCATAAAGCATAACCAATGTTGGCTCAGAATTATTAGAAGTTATCTCCCCTTGAATCATATTAAAGTTATCTCCCTTTAATTATACTGAACACCAGAAGAACACACTTATCTCTGCAAATTGAAAAAAATTGAAAAAAATTCTACTTGTATGCAAATTTAGAAACTGGATATCTTTCTCTTTATGGGTCAAACACCCAAAATATTAGACATGGTCAAACAGGCTGCCATTTAGGAAAGCCTTTCACTCATCCTTTCTTTTGGTTGCAATTGTTCCAGAACATCATTAACAAGTTGTTTCATTTATTTAAAAATTTGTCAATGCATATCTCTAACCCATGTTCTTTAGCGATTTTTTTGGGAGACATTAGTGTATACTTTCATTTAATAATGACATGCATGATTTTCACGCATTTATATTTCACTAGTGGGACCTGTGGAAATTCCACAGCAGATTCTTTCATATGTAGTATATTAATGTTGGCATTCTGTGGATGTTCAGTGTAAATGGAGATGCCCCAATATTATTGTAGCTCTTTTGTTAAAACTGCCAAAGTATTTATCTCAGCTAGCAGGGACACCCGGAATAACCAGGTTGTAAAATAAGCTTAAATATGATATTTTAATTCATGCAGATTTCATATATATATTATTATAGAATTAATTTTCTATCTATTTTTATAGATTATAAAGTTGTGATTTCGAAAATGAAAAATATATCCATATGACTTGGGTGCATAAGCTTGAATTGAAACTGAAACCAAAACTTATGAAGAATTCTTGGTAAAATTATTTATTACAAGAAATGGAAAGTCATAACAATTAAATAAAAGTCACTCTGAAGAAAAAAGATGTAAGCATGACGCACATATATCAAACATGCTATCGTATTAATATATAGATGTTTTATTTATTCCTTCTTAAGTTTGTGTTCAACAAACTATTTATGTAAGAATATAAACATATATATAAAAATGTAAAGTTGGTTCGTTCTAAACGAATAAAACCCTATTTCTACGTTACCAATTTATTTGAAATTTTCAGACAACCCATCTTTAGAGTCAAGGTATGCTTTTATGTTATTGAAATAAATTTACCTCGCGAATTATTAAAATATTAAATAAAATAAATATATTTTTTTAACCGTTACTGCGAATCTCTTCTGTTGATAAAAGTGAACTTCCGGTTCGATTCATTTCACAGCCACGAATTGACGAAAGATTTCATTTTCTGTTAACTTGATAAGTAAAAAAAAAACAAAAAAAAACTTACTCATGCAGAGAGTGATCCGTGCTGAAATAATAATGTTATTATTTAAAAAGCCATTCTTAACATAGGGAAGGGAGGGTGTTTTGTACCTATTCTGTACTTTAACCTTACAATTGAATAAAAAACATATCATAAAATTTTAATTAAACGTGGAAAACGATTTTAAAAAAATAGCGCGGATCACTCTCTGCATTAGCACACACACACAAAAAAAATTAATAATAATCCCATATTTTAAAAATTTAAATTCATTTATGTACTTACCAATTTTTTAATTTTTATTTATGTTAAGGCTTTTCACTCATGAAACATTACGTTTTAATTGTTTAGTTTATTTTCACAGCATTGTTTACATAAAAGAGTTTGTTTTAACTTTTTCTAAACTGTTTCATTTTTACGACATGCCTCAACGTATTATAAACACCCTACCCCCCCCCCATGTTAAAAAAAAAAACAGAAAAAAACGCCCTTCCATAAACCTCGAAAGCCGTTCTTAACATGGGGAAGTTAGGGTGTTTATAATATGCTGGGGCGAGTCGTAAAATTAACGAAGTTGCTATCTATTATTTATTGCAAAAATTGCTTGAAATTTATTTATTTGACAAAAAAAATTACATTTTGGTACTCCTTGGGCGTTGAGTTCCATGGCGACCAGTAGAAAAAAATAATAGTCGCTCATTTAGTCTCCCACCTCACCCCGCACGTAACATATTTTATTTACTGACGTTGCCGTAACTAAACGATTATTTGTCACATTTACAAACATTTATTTATTTATTTATTTTGAAAAAAGTTTTACTTTTTTATGAATATTAAAAGAAAAATGGGTACTCATGCAGAGAGTGATCCATGCTGAAATAATAACGTTATTATTTAAAAAGCCATCCTTAACATGGGGAGGGGAGGGTGTTTTGTACCTATTCTGTACTTTAACCTTGCAATTGATTAAAAAAAAACACGATTTAAAAAATAGCGCGGATCACTCTCTGCATTAGCACCGAAAAATGTTACTAAACATTTATTAATAATTTCTCACTTTTTACAAACATTTGATTTTAAATTTCTTTTTAAATGACGACTTTTATCGACTTTTTTTTTTAAATACCCCCCCCCAATGGTGTTTATTCTGAAATCCGTTGTTAACATGGAGAGGTTGAGGGTGTTTATTCTGAAAGCCATTCTTAACATTTGTGGAGGTGGACCTAATGTAAAAAAATAAATAAATAAATAAATTAAAAAAAAAAAAACTAAATCATTTACTGATAACTTCTCACTTTTACAAATATTTTTTAATTTACATGCGCGGATGAACAAATTGTTGAATAGTGCGAAAACAAAACATTTAGGTCCACCTCCACAATTTTCTTTTTTAAATGACTACTTTTATTGATAAATAAATTTACTTCTCCGCAACTTTTATTGATAAATAAATCTACTTCTCTGCCACGGGCACTGAACCCCTCCTTTTTTTTTTTTAATAGTATTTTCGGGTGGGTATGCTGACAACAAATATCAGTTAAATTTTGCAAATAGCCCCTCCCCCCTCCAAAAGTGGTGTTTATTCCGGAAGCTGTTCTTAATATGAGGAGGTTTGGGTGGGGGGGTGATTATAAGGTGGACCTAATCTAAAAAAAAAAACAAGTTGTTTATGCGCACATAAGCAACTATTTTTTTATTAACTTTTTTTTTTTTACTTTTTTATTTAAAAATTAGTAAATTTCAATGAATAGAATAATAAATCATTTATCATTAATATGTGTTTTTGGTTTTGTGTTGAATGAAACTTTTTTTTTTTCATTACAACAATAATGAACCAATTTAAATCTTCCGGCATGCGTTTAAGGGTTACGAAATTATCAATAAATCGTTTAGTTACTAAGCCAACATCAGTAAATAAAAAAAATGTTACGTGCGCATGCATTAGCCTTGACTGGGGGGGGGGGGCTAAGGGAGCGACCATTAAATAATTATGCTGGTCGCCATGGAACTCAACGCCCAAGGAGTACCTAAAGTGGCACTTATGCACTTATGTTACCGTGCTACTTTTTAAAATAGTATTTTCCTGTTAAATTCACATTTTACAATATGTTTTTCTTTTATTAATTTGTTAAGTGAAAGTACAGATAACCCTGCGAGGAAAATCTAGCCCCCCCCCAAAAAAAAGGGGTACTCTGGATAATAAAAAACATTAAAATTGCCTCAGTCTCGAAAGATTTCTTCTCTACTGAACGAGGAAAAAAACGGTGAAATGTAGTTCACCTTCTGTTTCTCTCCCCCTCTCTCAATATCTCTCTCTATCCATCTCTCCCTTTCCCTTTCTCAATCTATTTTTCTCTCTATATCACCCTCCATCTCTCTTTGAGCCCCTTTCTCTCTCTAACTCCGTCTATCTCTGTCCTTTCCTCTGTTTCATCCCTCTCTGTTTCTAACTCTCCCCCTCTCTCTGTTTATCTATCAATCCCTTTATCTCTCTATCTCCTTCTCTTTCTCTATTTTCCTCTCACTGTCTCTTTTCTATCTATATATCTTCCTCTCTATCTGTCCATCTCTATCCCTCATCCTATTTTAGTCTCCTAAATTAATTACAGTGAATAAGGCATTGTCAAAACATGGATAAATCCTATTTTAGTCACCTAATTTACTGACTGTGAGAATAGAAGTTATTTGGAAATTACTGCTACCTTGAACAGCACCAGAAGTAACTGGTAAAACCTTTCTAATTAAATTGATTTTGGCAGCTATTTGGTAACAAAATGACATAGCCTTAGCCCTTGCTGCATGAGGAATACCTGCGACCTTGCTGCTAAGTAGAAGAATTATTTATTCTACTTTAAAACATTTAATTTTTCAAAAATCTCGTGTTCGACATCTCCAAAACATCCAATATGGGGAAAAATATTGCAAAAATGCAAACTTATTGTTTAGGATGAATGCACAATGGTACGCAAAAAATCACTTGAGGCTCTTGGCCGATCCTTGCAAGATTTGCGTGGCAATGTCAGACCATTTGGGAACGCAGTAATATTGCTTGCAGGAGATTTCAGACAAATGTTACCTGTTATTCTTCAATCAACACCAGCAGATGAAATAAATGCTTGCCTCAAATACTCTACTTTTTTGTTCCATGTGAAGACATTAAACTTAACTCAAAATATGCATGTACAGTTGCAGACTGTTCGATCCGCACAAAAACTTTTGCATCACTTGTAGGAAATTGGGTACGAAAAAGTGCCAGCTGATCAGAGTTAAGGGCAAAATTCTTTGACTTTTAACTTCTGTAATTTTATTTCATCAAAAGAATAGTTAGTTTAAAATGTTTTTGCAGATATTCAAATTATAAGAATTCCATTTGACTGAGTGAATGAGCTATTCTTGCAGGTCAATACAAAGATGCCCATGAACTTAACGCTATAATTAAATGTAAAATTCCAAGTGAGGTAGTCAAATACAAATCCATCGACACTGTTGTGAAAGCAGATAAAGTGGTTAATTATCCAACAGTTATATTTGCCAGGGATGCCACCGCATGTATTGCAACTGAAATTTGGTGTACTAATTATCATGTTGTGAAATATAAACCAATCCAAGCTTTGCAATGGCACATAGCTTGCAGTAAAAAAAAAATTAACAAACAATATCATAGAAACAACAATCTTAACAGGACCTTTCACAGATGAATATATCTTCATTCCATGCATTCCTATGATTTCACCGGATACATCATTACACTTTAGCAAATTGCACTTTCCAATTTTATTGTCATTTGCAATAACCATCAACAAAGCACAGGGAACAATCCTTACAATTGTGGGCCTTACAGTTACACACTGACTGTTTTTTCACATGGACAATTTATGTTACATATTCAAGAGTCACCAAACCGGAAAATCTCTATATCAGCTAAGAAAATGGAACAACAAAAACTGTGTACCCATGCAAAATGGAAATTTAAACCTATAAGAAACATGCTTTTTCTCATTTTGGAACTTTTTCCATTGTGCCAATTTGAGCCACAGCAACGTGTGGCAGGGTACAGCTAGTATATATATATATATATATATATATATATATATATATATATATATATATATATATATATTGTTTATGAAATCGGTTCTTATTGGTGAGCACTTTAAATTGAAATATAAGGCAGTCACTTAAGCTCACGTGCGCAGATCATGATGTTATAATCATAAGATCATTCTCGGCTGTGTTTATATTTATGCTTCATATAAATGTTAATTTCAACTGTATTTCTCATGGTTAAAGTTGGTCGTGCGGTTTGTTCCTTACTAATGGAGTCAGAGATGGTTTCATGGCCGAGTTTAAATCTCCCAATCAGCTGTAATCATAATTCCATGCACTGATGAGTCCTTGAAAGGATGAAATGCTAGTGTCTGTAGTTTTTTTTTTTTTTACAAGGTGGTCACCACTTATCAAGGCCCGGAAGCCACTCAGGGATAAGGGTTATTGTAACTACAGTACGTTAGTGTGGAGAATTAATAAAGTGTCTACTTAAGGGGGCGGTTCATCAAGAATTTGTTTACGTTGGACTTGAAGACATCCAAGTTGTAGTCAGGTGGGAAGCAGGCAGACGGAACAGAGTTCCATAGGCGTGCAGTTCTAAGAAAGAAGCTTTGTTCATGGAATCTACGTTTTGATTTAGGCATAGATAAAGAGTGGGGAAAGTTTTTGACAGTGGATTCAGCTAGACGGGTATTTTTCGTAAAAGATAGGCGAGGGGGGGACCAGAGATTGGAGTTCAGACGAGCACTTGCCATGGAAATAACGATACCTCATAATTCCATACACATGTCTCAGTTTCTGTATTATTTTAACTATAACATTTATGCATATTTTACAATCAGGCAACGCCAGGCGGCCTGCTAGTGTGTATATATATATATATATATTCACCCTATTCCCTCTGCTTCACTTTTTGTTATCAAGTAAGATCGTTGACTTACTTGTAGTTTCATCAAATACTCTTGCAAGCAAAATCCGATCCCGCATTTTGCTAAATCCTACCCTCTGATGAGAAGGAAAGTAATTTTTGAAACTCCGCGGATTAAGGACTATCCACTTATTTAATGTTTCCTTTTCAAATTAAATATGTTTTTAACTCTTTTTCAAAGTGTTTTTTAACATGTTATAATAACTATTGGCTCATATATATATATATATATATATATATATATACATACATACATGCACTAGCAAAAGTACCCGTCGTTGACTAGGTTCAAAAACAGCCTACAGAAAATGGACTCTGATTTATGAAAGTATGATAGGTTATGAAAAGGAAGGGTTGTAAATTTGGGTTGAATTTGGGGGTATCAAAACCAAAGCAAAATATGATGAAAGTAAAAATAAAATAGATAAACCCCATAATTTATTATACCATACCTGTTCACACTGAAGCACTTATCACAATATTCTGTGGATCTATATTAAAAAACCTTGTTAAACTTTGTGACATATTTCCATTCTATGGAGGTCAGGCGCGAACGAACACTCTATAATTTTATTATACCATATTTCTTCAAACTGAAGCATAATTATCAAAGTATACTTGCGCAAATAGATATGAAAAGTCATTATTAAAGTTTGTGCTTATTTCCATTCTATGGAGGCCAGGCGCGAATGCAGACCCCACACTTATTATACCATCCCTATTTAAGTTAAAACATACTTATCAAAGTATTCTTATGTACATCTATATCAAAAACATTTGTAAACGTTTTTTTTTTTGTTTTTTTAAATTTTTTATTTCCATACGTTGTGGACCAGGCGCGAACGCAGACTCCACAATTTTAATGAATCACCATTCTGCCAGATCAGACATACTCCATTCCTGTGTCTCTATACATCTTCTATTATTATATGTAATCAGTTTTTTAAAATAGTCAACCATATAAGAGCCTATTCGTGACCAGACACACACACAGCTTTATATTATATATATATATATATATATATATATATATATATATACATATACACACACATACACACAATGTAAATTTCACCTAATTTGACCTCTAATTCACCTAAAACTAGGTCAATTTACTACACAAAGAAAAGAGAAACTGCATCCCCACAAAAAAGTACAAAGAAACAGGTGAATTAGAGGTCAAATTAACCTTGTCTGATAAACGCATGCCTATTGGCTACAATAAATGAGTGTCTGAATAACAAAGACTGATTGTCTGACTAGCAAACTCATATAAATAAAAAACATATAAAAACATGTAGTAACAGCGACTCTATGCAATAACCTGATGAATCCTCACAAGGATGAAACATGAAAAATATATTTTCCAAACTAACTGATATATATATATATATATATATATATATATATATATACACAATAAAAATCTTGATATTGGAAATATTCAAATTTAAAAACAAAAAGTCTATAAACCTCTAAGTAAGGTATACAAAATTTAAAATATTTGACAAGTAGTACAAATAAAACAAGAAAAAGCCTTAATCCATGGAGTTTCGAAGAATGCAATTCTTCTCACTAGATGGAAGAGGTTTGCAAAATATACAATGAATTTTGCAGGTTAATGCATCACAGGAAACAAATAATATGAAGTTCATCATATTTGGTATAAAAAAAGTCATTTAACAGTTTTTAGGGATTCAAAGAGATTTGGAAAGCAAGAAATGGGGGAAAAAAGGGAGAGAAGGATATGATATGATATGAATCCAATGGGAAAAACGGTAAAATCCAATGCAGGAAAATGTTCAATCCAATAGCAATCCATAAGGAAACAGAAATGTAAATGTCCAGGTTAAGATGGAGCTTCAAGAAAATGCAAATGTTTATTTAT
Source organism: Euprymna scolopes (assembly GCF_053919585.1). Taxonomy (NCBI): domain Eukaryota; kingdom Metazoa; phylum Mollusca; class Cephalopoda; order Sepiida; family Sepiolidae; genus Euprymna; species Euprymna scolopes. The sequence goes on from NC_136493.1 coordinate 24,850,005, forward strand.
TGCATTTTTGTTTGGTAAATCTGTGGATAAATAGTTGCATTCTAACCAGTTGTTATAGGCTGATATGCCCAGCGCTTGAAACTCGCGTCTGATTTTTCTTAACGCATGAAGCTATAAATTACGTTACAACGGGCAGTCTGTATACTTAGTGTATTACTTGTAAACACAAATAAATCCTGTTATTCTTTATGAGTAAAGTTTTTCAGTTAACTTTTATGTGTTTGAGTAAATAGAAACCTGACAACCGTTAGAAATTTTATTGCAAATCAAATTTTATCATTAAAAGAATTCACTAGTTGTCTCTATAATGTCATCTTAATGAGTTAGTGAATACTTATTTTATCGTTTAGTTTTACGAAAAACTAAATTTAAATGGCAAAAAAAAAACAACAAAAATAAAAAAACATTAAAATAATAAAATATCTGGCACTTGTGCATTTTAACTCACCAGAAGAATTTATTTTTGTTTTCATTTTTGGAAGAGTTATATTAGCAAAAAGGGAAGATAATCTAAAATTTGTAAATTAAAAATGAATTTTATTTGGGAAATATTGTTGCTAATTGTTTTATTTTATTTTATTTTAATTCAATGAATGTTTGGTATTTAATATTTTCTGTTGTGTTGCATTAGTTTTGATTTTGTATTTTGTTGAATAAAATCTCTGAAAAATAGATGCTAACACACTCAATTAAAAAGAACTTTTTTTTATTTTTCTAAAGACCAAAGGAAAATTGTTTATCTATTTTTTTTTTTTACAGGCGAAGTGAATGTTATATTTTATTTGTACATTTTAAACACTAGATTCAACTTAAAAACAAAGTCATATCAAAATATTCTAAAATAAGTTTTACAATTCTTAAAACTATTTTATATGAATTTCGAAACATTGATAACATGGCTGCCAAATAGGAGACGTTACTTGGAAAATGCAAAATGGGATATCTGGATATGAAGTACGGTGGCCATAAAATATGTTTTTTTTTTCAGGTTACAATGTGGAATACAGCGTTTTTCTGGCCCCTGGTTACGGTATTTGCTTTGTTATTTATAATGTTATTTGATTATATACATGTGTATTATATACTATACTGTATTTTGTTACTAATTTTTAATGCCGTATCCTGGGGTTCTACTATACATTTTAATAGTTTTTAATGCAAAAGACACAAAAAAAGTCAGAAAACAGCTTGTTTTCCGACTTTTTCTTTCTGATTTTTCAAATAATTTTCTTTTAATAGTTGCATCAAGAGATTCGTTTTCATTTGTTTAATACAAGAATTTAAATAAAACAATGAAAACATTATAAAAGAAAAGGACGTTGTGACTAATTTTTATTTTTATAATTTTTATGTAAAGCGTGGAACGATAAATTTAATGCCTTAAAGAAAACAACAGTACAGCTTTATTTTAAAACTTTTATTGAAAAAGTCAGTTCAGGTAACTTGTTTATGTAGTAGAGCTGACATCTATTCAATGTAGCCACCTTCAGCCTCAATCACCATCTCGATACAGGTCCAGAACTGGGAGCATACCTTTTCCACAAGCACCAGTAGAAGCTTGGCAAATACTTGCCAGATTGCGGTGATCAGGCTGGTTTTGGTGTTATTGTTGGTTATGTTAATGATGTTCTCAACGTATAGCCAAACAAGGTAGTCCAGCTGGTTCAAGTCTGAGGAGAAGGGGGAGCAATGGCTACATTGAATTGATGTCAGCTCAACTACATAATCAAGTTACCTGAACTGACTTTTTCAATAAAAGTTTTAAAATAAAGCTGTAGTCTTGTTTTCTTTAGGGTGTTAAATTTATCGTTCCACGCTTTACATAAATCTATTCAATCACCACCTTTATACGGGTCCGAAACTGGGAGCTTGCCTTTTCCACAAGGGCCAGCGGGAGCTCGGTGAGTACTTGACGAATAGCGGTGATCAGGCTGGCTTGGTGTAATGGGAGGTCATGTTTCCAATGTATGACCAAATAAAGTAGTTCAGCAGGGAGACCAATGAGAGAAGAGTACAAAGTCGTAGCACTCTTTCTGAAGCCAAGCCTCGGTTTCTTTAGACTTGTGGGCTGGCACCAAGTCCTGTTGCCACAGCCAGGGTCTGCCAGCGGCCACCTGATTACACTAGGGGATCACTACACTCTTCAGCACATCTAGGCACACTTTGGTGTTGGCTTTCAATCTGACTTCGAAGATGTGAGGTGGCATGATGTGGCCCTTATTTGAAACCATACCAAAGACCAAAACCATGGCCAGGAACTTTGTTTTCATCACCCTGGGCACGTCCCTGTTATTTGTGGCAATCCAGCGATGCATTTAGAGCATACTGGCAATGGTCCTGTTGTCATAACTTGGATCGATAGAGAGCATTAGTTGTACAGCGGCGCATCACTGATCTCGCTCGTTGAATATCGTATCACTTTCAGGCATGAGAGAAGGCTCCTATTACTCCTGGAGATTTGTACACAACTAGCCAAGTAGTAGATGATCTGCAACAAAAAAGGAAACCGGTTTTCATCAAATGGAAATGGAATCATGTTGTCTTTTCCAGGGTAACAATTTTATCGTTCCACCCTGTAGATCAAAGAAAAATTATTGATCTTTTTTTTTTACACGCAATTTTAAACACTAGATTTAAGTTTAAAAAAAAAAATTATACGTTATATTATTAGTGATTCAGTTTCCCTGTTTGGGTTTCCTTTTTGCAGCTATTTTCAAGTGTTTTCGTTAGTTTCTTCTTTTGTAATCCTTATGAATCATCTGTGTAGCTGTTCCTCTTTCTATGTTTCTTTCCTCGTCTTATTCCTCGTCTCTTTTTCTATCTTGTTTGTTTCATCCGTGTCTCTTACTGCAGTAATTATTCTTTTGGTGTTTGCATTATATATTTTTCTATTTCTTATTTTTATGTTATTTATGCAGTCTTCTATACAGACAAGCCCTCATCTTCCGTCTTTCTTTTTCACAAAGAATAGGTCAGTATCATCCTTTAGGTGTAGTGCATTGTGCATTGTCATGAGTTTCCTGGTCTTCTGGTTGAGATTTCTTAGTTCTTCTTTGGTCCAACTTATAAACGGTCCAGAGTATCTTATTAGTGACACTGCTCTTTAATTAGGTTTCTACTGCATAGTTTAGTTTCAAAGAGTTTACTTGTTCTTCTGAGGTATTCCTTTCTAATTTTCTCTTTCATGGTGTCTACTACCAGCACTTTCAATTTGTATTTGTAGCTATCATGTTCACCTAGTGTCTTCATCTCCGTTTGATTGGGAAGTACTATAACTTCTGTTGTTTCCAGTTTTCCCCTCCTCATGGTCAGCAGTACACACTTTTCCATACCAAATTCCATTCGGATATCCTGACTAAAGATTCTGGTTGTGTTTATTAGTGTTTCTAGTTCTGTCTTTGTTTTTGCAAACAGTTTCAGGTCATCCTTGTACATTAGGTGGTTCATTCTTTCTTCTGTGTTAGCGAATTAATCTTTGTGTTCTTACTTTCCTTTCTATTAAAACATTTTAATACAAATAATTTTATCTGTAAATATTTATTTCATTATGAAAACATTCTTTCTGACATTGTATTTTAACAAATATTAATAACAATCCTAATAATCATCGATCAGCACATCTTTCGGCATTGCCCGGTCAATATCTAACAGTAATTCAATGAAGAAAATATAAATACAATAAAAACAAAAATAAAAATCATTCTACATAAGTTTAATGAATAAATATTTATTTTTATTTTTTTGTAAAATAACATGTAGCAACATATGAAAACATTTTTTTGTTGTTGTTTTTTTATAAGAAATGTTACTATTTTTAGAATTTTTTTTTTGAAGGGGAAGGTATGAAAATTATTTTTTATGAAAAAATATGTTTTTTTATAAAAAATGTTACTATTTAAAAAAGATTTTTTTTGAAGAGGAGGGCATGAAAATTATTTTTCATGTCCAAATATTTTTTTTTTTATAAGAAATGTTACTATTTTTAGAATTTTTTTATTTTGAAGGGGAGGGTATGAAAATTATTTTTTATGACAAAATATTCTTTTTTTGTCTACACTTTTATTTTCTTTTATGATTAGGGGTAGGTTTTTTGTTTTTATATTTCCAGATATTTGCAAATGTCTCACAGTAAATTTTTCCAATCGGTTACAATGTGTTCCGAACCGATGACACACTTTCGTTGTAAATTTCAAACAGTTGCAATATCATGCTACCACCTTTTCCAAATTATAACTATCATCTGCTGCATTAGCTGAGCCTTTTACCATGTTCCATCTGTTTACATAAGCTACCAGAATATGCTGAGGCAACAGCTATGGAAACACAGGTCATTTTTTTGCATAAGTATTCATCTTTATTATATGCAGGTCTTCTTTGAAGAATCATTTTTATTTCTTATTTTATTTTTATTTACTTAGACAAAACGAGTTATAGCCGACGATTTTATCGAATCTGTTCCATCGGAATGTTATACGACTTTGAAGGTCACCTCGGGCAGTTCCATTCAAGAAGTGAAAGATGCCTACATAAAACTGGCCAGAAAATATCATCCAGATGGCGACCTTGAATCTGCGGATGCTGAGCAATTTGCTCAACTTAATGCTGCCTACAATACCATAATGGTAAATACAACTTTCTCCAGTTTACTTTGATATATGTCCTTTATATGTTTACTAGCGGGGGGGGGGGGGTACCCGGCATTGCCCGGGTGTTTAGAGATGTGTGTGCTCGGGCGGAGGTAATCAAAACATAAGAATAAGTGAAGTAAATATTTTTAAATATTAAATTATTAAATATTTTATATAAAAAAAAAATGTTAAAACTTTTTAAAAATCGAAAAAAACACAAAAAAAAAAACTAACGTGAGGCGAACGAATGATGTTAAATGTAAAAATCGGAAAAACAAAAACAAAAAAAGAAAACGCGAATGTGATGGAAAAAGAAAACAGAAAAATGAACGCTAAAACTTCTTTAAAAAATTTGAAAAATAAAAACAAAAAAAAAACATAGAACGTGAAAAATGGCTTAAATAACCCTGTTTTAATATTAAAATTTAAAAAAAAAAAAAAAAAGAAGACATCTTACACCACGATTCGAACTTAAAACCTTTAGATAATGACGTCGACCTCTAATCAAGTGAGTTAAGACGGCGTTGACGAAATTGGGTCGTTTTTTTAAATATTTAAACTAAATCATGTTCCGATGCCATTTGCGCATGCGTAGAGGCGAATTTGTCATGAGAGGACGGTTTTTGCTATACCCTCCCTGTAGAAAACTGATGATTTTAGGGTGACGGAATTTATGTTTTTGGCCAATTTTTTCGATATTTGTCGGGTGAAGGTTCAAGCTTTAAAATGATACCTATTTGGCAAAAATCCGTGGCCCGTGTTGAAAGATTTACAAGACATACAAACACACACACATACACATTTTGCCTTTTATATATATAGACTAGCGGGGGGAGGGTACCCGGTGTTAGCCGAGTGTTTGGAGGTGTGTGTGGTCGGGCGGAGGTGGGGGTGTTAATCAAAACATAATAAGCGAAGTAAAACAAACAAAAAAGAAAACAGAAAAACGAACGTTAAAACTTCTTTAAAAAATCTGACCCTCCCCCCAAAAAAAACATGTGAAAAATGGCTTAAATAAGCCTGTTTCAATATTAAAATTTAAAAAATCGGTGGGTACCCGGCGTTGCCCAGGTGTTTTTGGGTGTGTGTGGTCGGTCGGGGGTAGGGGGTGTTAATGAAAACCTAAGAATAAGCGAAGTATAAAAAAAAAAAAAACAGAAAAACGAACGTTACATGAAAAATGGCTTAAATAACCCTGCTTCAATATTAAAATTTAAAAAATCGGAAAAAAAAAAAAAAAAATCTCACACCACGATTCGAACCCAAAACCTTTAGATAATGACCCAGCGCTCTAACCAACTGACCTAAGACGACATACATGAAATTAGATCATTTTTTAACTCTTTAAACTAAATCAGGTTATGACGTCATATGATGCATGCGTAGAAGCGAATTCGTCATGAGAGGACGGTTTTTGCTGACCCCCCCCTACCCTGTAGAAAAGTGTTGATTTCAGGGTTAAAAAATTAACGTTTTTGCCCAATTTTTCGATATTTGTCAGGCGAAGGATGGGGCTTTCATATGAGACCAAATTTGTCCAAATCTGTCGAAAGTTTTTAGCAGACACACAAACATACACGCATACATATATACATTTTCGCATTTATATATATATATTAGTTTAGGGACGATTCCAATATTTTTCCCAGTTCCAATACAATAACCGATTCTGTTTTACATTTCAAATTCTGATACAATTACCAATTCCAATATTTAGCTGTACAATTGTCTTTTGTTTCTGATTAGTCTAAAAATGTATGTAATATGTTCAAATATTTTCATAAACATAAAAATACACTCATGGGAGGTGTGACCTATAGACTTTAATTTTATTGCTAGTTTAAAATAAGTAAATATTTTTTAATTTTATCAATTTTCATTGCTGGTACTAATAAGTTTTAAATGAAAAACAAAAAAAACAAAAAACAATTAAAGGAATTGTTTTTGGCTTCAGAAATTAGGCGCAAATTTTTCCAATTCTAATACCTCAAAAAGTTCTATTTTTATACTGGAGTGGGGGATTTGCCAGGTCGTAAAATATGCTTAAATATGATATTTTAATTTGTCCAGATTTTTTATATATTACTAGCGAGGGGTATCCGGCATTGCCCGAGTGTTTGGAGGTGTGTGTGGAAACTTCGGGGGTGGGGGGGTTAAAAAAAAAATAATAAGTATGAGGATCAAACCCGAACCGTTAAGGCAAAGTTGTAAATTAAAGTGGGGGGAAAAAAAAAGTGCGACGTTAACGATTGCCCCACCGCGAGATGCTAACGGAAACACGTTTGAATTTATTTAATTACTTGGATTTGGCAGGTGCCCGTTTTAATGAGTTAATGAGGTCAAGTCTGACTGCGGGGCGGGAACGCTTCCCAAGATGTTATAGGGAAAAGACTAACCCACATGCGGCGAGCGACAAATGTTGAATATTTATCTTCCCGAAATCGAGCAAATTAAATAGACAGGTGAGCTTCGTTGTTACCTCTGAGATATTACGATTTATATGTGATATAAAAAGTTTTAAAAAGTTGTGAACCGACCGCTTCTCTGAAAAAAGCCTTTTGTAGACATACAGAAAAAGCGAACACACATACAAACATACATACATTTTCGCTTTTATATTTATAGATTATAGAGTCATGATTTTAAAAGTAAAAAAAAAGTATTTGGGTGCCATCAGCTACAATCTAAAACGAAATTGTAACATTCAAAGCTGGTGACGTTACCATTGTACCAACGTGGCACGCATATGAACTGATTAAAAATTAAAAATAAACTAAGATGAATATACAAAATGTATAATGATTGTTTCAATTTTGATCCATTTTTGACCCCTTAAAAACTATTTTAACTGGCTAAAGAGAATTGCATCAGCAGTGAAATATCTACTGGAGCAGTAGAATGAGCCCACCATTTTTCCAGCGACCTTGACAACAGATTTGATGTACATGTTCTATTTCAGATCAGAAGATTTGATGTACATCTTACATGATTAATTTCATTGAATTTGATGTACATGAAGATTTGATGTACATGTTACATGATTAATTTCATTGAATTTGATGTACATGAAGATTTGATGTACATGTTACATGATTAATTTCATTGAATTTGATGTACATGAAGATTTGATGTACATGAAGATTTGATTTACATGTTCTATTTCAGATCCTTGATGTACATGTTCTATTTCAGATCAGAAGTAAAGGTTAGACCCAGAATCTAGAATACATGTAAAATAGCATATAATGTGGTACCAAGCTTTAAACATCTGACGTCACAACAGTGTGTGATTATCTATATATATATAAAAGGCAAAATATCAGACAATTGCTATTCATTTGGACAGTCGCCTTTTTATGGGGAGCTGGTTTTCTCTCAACATATTTGGGGGGGGGACACAGAAACTGGCTTGCAGCCAAACTTAAGTGCGTCATTTCATTCCTCTATGGCATGATGTTTGACCTCATTAAATTTACAAACCTGTCACTTTTTAATCGTTTAATTTCAATCATTTCAGCCATGGTAAGTTATCAGGCTATTCACCTCAAGGCTTCGGGTTCAAGCCTACCTGCCTACCAAAACTTTTTTTTTTTCCCACACACCGACAAATACCCGGGCAACGCCAGGCACCCACTTTTAGAAATGCAAGTGGTAACAAGTATCTTTTCTATGGAGACAACATTAAAATAGACAGACGTGGATTAGGAAAGGGACCAATTATGGGAAGGATGAGTGTAAAAATCTCTAGTGGCAGATGGCATGTCTTCTTAGTCAGGCCATAACATCTATATATATAAAAGCGAAAATGTATGTGTGTATGTATGTACGCTTTTCCTCAATGTCCACAAAAGTCTTCTTTCAAAGAAGCGCTTGCTCGGTTCACAACTTCTTAAAACTTTTTAATCTCAGAGTTATCCACGGAGCTTACCTGTCTATTTAATTTTATTGACTTTCAAACGTTAATTATTCCACATTTCCCACATCGGCACACGTTACATTCGGTTTTCGGTATAAAAAAAAGTGAAACTCGACTCTAATCACAGGCCGAAAGCCAGTTGTCTCAAGAGAGCTAAGTAACGTTTGTTCAATGTCGACTTCGTCATATCAGACTGTAGCTTTCATTTCACTCCTCATAATAAACAGGGAGCGGATTTTTAAAAACAAACAAACCGATTTATTCACCTCATTCAAAACTGTCCCGCACAAAATCGTAACTGCTGAATACCTATCGCCGTCACATCAATCAAAAACGCGCACCTGTTTTTTTTAAAACGCTTTACTATTTTCCAACTGCGTGTCGTGAAGGCTTCGTTTTTTTTTTTTCACATTTTCGGGGATTTTTTTCACATACCCCGAAAAACACCCGGGCAACGCCGGGTACCCCTCGCTAGTCTATATATATAAAAGCGAAAATGTATGTATGTGCGTATGTTTGTGTGTCTGCTAAAAACTTTTGACAGACACGACGAAAATTCACAAACTCAGTATCATATCGAAGCTCCATCCTTTGCTCAAAAAATATCGAAAAATTGGCCACAAACGTTAATTTTTTCACCCCAAAATCGACAATTTTCGACAGGGGGGGGTCAACAAAAACAGTTTTCTTGTGACGACGAGCGGTTCTACGCATGCGCCAGATGACATCATGACCTGATTTACTTTAAATAATTTTAAAAACTGATTAAATTTCATGTACATCGCGTTAGGTCAGTCAATTAGCGCATTGGTTCATTATCTAAATATTTTGGGTTCGAATCGTGGTGTGAGATGTCTTCTTTTTTTTTTTTCAATTTTTTAAATTTAAATATTGAACCAGTGTTATTTAAGCCATTTTTCATGTAACGTTCGTTTTTCTGTTTTTTTTTTTACTTCGCTTATCCACCCCCGACCACACACCCAAAAATACCCAGGCACCCACCGATTTTTTAAATTTTAATATTGAAACAGGCTTATTTAAGCCATTTTTCATGTGTTCGTTTTTCTGTTTTCATCGTTCGTTTGCCTTACGTTAGTTTTTTTTGTGTTTTTTTTTCGATGTTTTGATTACCCCCCCCCCCGCTTGAGTAAAACATTGTTTCTTTTTTTTACTTCGCTTATAACAAACAAACCTACGTCGTTGTTGTGACGCTCGACAACTTCCAGGCGTGCACCTGTCAATTTGGTTCATACTGAAATAAATTCAAACATCTTTCACTAACTCATTCTGGCTGGCCGATTTTATTTTTAAACTTCGCCTCATGGCTTCGGGTTCGATCCTACCCCCCCCCATCGCCCGGTTTCTTTTTTATTTAACACCACACACACCTCCAAACACCCGGGCAACACCGGGTACCCCCGCTAGTCTATAATATAAAAGTGAAAATGTGTGTGTGTTTGTGCATTTTTTCTGTATGTCCGCCAAAGGTTTTTTTCCTGGTGCTTCTTGATTTGCTCGCTCATTCTTATAACTTTTTATATGCTACACAGATCATAATATCTCACACTTACGAAACGTGGTCCTAAATATATTTTATTTCAGCCATTTTTATCTTACAATTACAACAAAATTCGCGCTGTGAATTTGTTTGCTGCTACTGCTACTATGGCGTAAGATTTGACCTGGAAAAACCACCTTCAATTTTTTAAATGCTTATTTTTCAACTAATAAAAAGTCCCTGGCTTCCTGGCCTCATGGCCTCTCATCAGACTATTAAGCTCAAGGCTTCAGGTTCGAGCCTACCTCCCTCCCAAAACTCTTTTCACTGTTTTCTTTTTGTTTTTGTTCATTTTTTTAATTCGAGCCGTCTTTTTTGACTCCCCCAACACACACATGGATACCCCCCCCCCATCGGGTTTGAGCCTACCTCCCTCCCAAAACTTTTTCGCTGTTTTATTTTTTGTTTTTCTTCGGTTTTTTTAATATTTGTTTTCGAGCCTACCTTCCTACCAAAACTTTTTTTTTCTTTTTTATCTACCCCCTCCAAACACACATACACCTACAACTATACGGGCAACGCCAGGTACCTCCAGCTAGTCTAATATATAAAAGGCAAAAATGGGCGTAAGCATTTGTGTATGTCCACGAAAGGCTTTTTGCATCGGCTTCTCATGTCGTAATATCTCGTATTTGCAAACAGACGTTGTCTCTATCTTTTTTTTTTGAGTTAAACAAAATTCCCACTGTACCATCATCTCGGCTGTTTGTTTGTCTTTTTCATTTAAATAAAGTGAAACTATTCGAACGCAAATGCCTGGCCTTCAGGTAGGGTATTATCTGTTCTGTAATTCGTCCTTGGTCAATGTAGGGGAAACCGTTCATACTTAGACAATTACTATTTATTTGGATACTGCCAGAGTGCCCCTTTTTAGGGGGAGCTGGTTTTCCCCCCACATTACAAATGGCTTTGTGTCTAATTTGCCTCGGTGGGAGGTTTAAAAGCAACGCCATTATGCAAGTCATCTTTTGTTTTTGATTGACTTCGTTAAATTCCAGTCGCATTATGGTGTAGCGGTTAGACGTCAGATTTTCTTTCACTTTCTTTTCTGCCTTTACATCACGGGTTTGAGCCTGCCTGCCTATTACCACTTTTTTTTTTTTTTTTTTGCTCAACACACACCTCCAAACACCCTGGAAACGCCAGGCACCCAGGTTAGTTTACAATAAAACAAATCTGGATGAAAAAAATCTAGTGCAGACCCCCACTTCAGTAAAATAAATGCAGAAGAAAACGATTATCATGATAAAAGGTTGATGTTAATTTCTTTGAACATTTTGTTTGCTTCTCCAGAAGAAACTACATCAGCAGCAGCAGCAGCAATTACCAACCATTGACGATGATTATGATGAGATGAAAGATAAAAAAATCACTTCCCCACAACATAGACAATATTTAAGTTATGAGGTAAGTAATAATAATAAAAGAAAAGTGAATGTGCATAGATTGGCAATCTACGGCACTTTACCTGTTCAATTTTGTTGTTGATGTTGGTTTCCTCAGTTCTTTCTAGAAGCAGGTACTTACAGGATAAACCACATGAAGGTTGCCAACATCTACAAGTAAAGGTAGTGCTATAGAACCGACTTAGGTTCGAACATGGCACTCAGTAAGTATTACTTGTTTGCAGAATGTTTGGGGTTTTATATGATCAGAATGTTTTAAAGGATTTGTTTATCTTCTGGAGAAAACCTTTTGAACTTTCAACTGGATTGATTTTGTTGGCATTGGTTTTCACAGTTCTTTCTACAATAAAGTTCTTAGAAAAGGGATCACATGAAGGTTGCCAACATCTATAAGTGAAAGCGATGCTATGGAACTGACAGGATTTGAACTTGGCATAACTAGGTGGTAGGTTGCCATTCGTATCCATTTTGCCACTGGCACCGTCTATGAGGTAACATAGAAGAAAATGGTAAAAAAAATTATACATAAAACAAAAAATGTTTAAAAATTTTATACATAAAACAAAAAAATAGTAAAAAAAAAACTTTATACACAAAAAAATGGTAAAAAAAATTTTATACGTAAAAAAATGGTAAAAAAAATTATACATAAACAATAAGTGTTAAAAAATTTTATACATAAAACAAAGAAATAGTAAAAAAAAAACTTTACACACAAAAAATGGTAAAAAAAATTTTATACGTAAAAAAAAATGGTAAAAAGCAACTTTTCACATAAAGCAAAAAGGGTAAATAATTTTATATGTAAAACAAAACAAGCCGCGTGCATGGTCCCCCTCTGGTGCTGCATGTGAGATGACGCCACAAAAAATAGTGAAGAAATGATGAATGTGTGAAAAGCCAACCCAACACAATTATGCCTGCATTTCATTTGCATGCTTTCTTCATAAATCTCGGTATGAAAACCACTATATAAACATACATATAAAGTTTTTGAGAAATATGTAAAAAAGAACCCCAAAAAGGGTTGTTTTTTTAGCCTTAAAGTTCCCGAGGGATGCAAAGCAGAATTTTTCCAGGGTCAGCGATACTGAATTTATATGAAAAAACAATGATTAGCCCACTCAAACAAGACAGATGATGAGGGAGGTTGTCACGATTTCTCCATTGCTTATGACTTTACTCAGATTGTTCATGAACTGACCCGTGTGCCCAACGCAAGTCTCCTAGATCTTTTTCTCACAACTTGCCCTGCTCATCCTCCATTCTGTTACCACTGGGATCTTCCAACCACTCGGTTGTATCAGTTAAAATAAAAACAAAATGTAATAAGTCCTCAGACGTACCTCTCCATCATACAGTATATTAATACTCTATTGCTGGCTGGGATAACTTCCGTACATTTATATCAGATCTACCTATGCGTTCCATGTTTAAAAAGAATCTGTCCTCTGTTCAGACCTGGCGGAATGGTTAATTGTAGGTACGCTTTATATCCTTCAAAAAATTTCAGCAAATTTGGTACAAATATACGTAAGTCGACCAGATCATTTGAGGCCCCTAGCGCTGCTTTGCGACTTTTAATTTTGAAGGAGATAGAGTTTGAAAATATGGAGACAGACAGACAGACATATAGCCTTTTATATATTAGATAATATCATTAAATTGCTCTGTAATCATATTTATTTGCTTTAAAAGATTAATTCTTACGAAAAACAATCCAATTTTAGGTTGCTGACTTCTGACCTGTTATAATGAAAATAAATTTAAGGAGATTAGAAAGTTGACCTTGGGTTTATTTTCGGCAGCCTTGTAACTCTCGCTTTCTCTATTTCATCTTTTAGTCCTTACATACCATGAGCGATGCTTCTGACAAAGGGGGAAGAATTGCTGTTTTCTGGTTCAGAATCTATCCATCAAATATATATATATATATTTTTTTTTTTTAGTTCCTTACATCAAGTGGCTTAATGCCTTGTCTGGAGCGATTTCCATAAAAACAAATGATGAACAGTTTTCAACAAATCTCTTTTCACTTTCATAACTCTCGCTCCTTTTTTTTTTTTGTTCTTTAGTCCTTATATTCCATGAGCGGTTTCCACCAATGGGGGAGGAATTGTGGGTTTTCACCAACTATCTTTTCCCTTTTGTAGGGCTTTGGAATTGGAACAATGAGCCAACGCGAAAGGCAGTACAATAAGTACAGAGTGCTGAGAGCGGCTGAAAAGGTCCAGGAATATCGAGTAGAGAAAATGAATTACCCGCAAGAAAACGCTGTTGTTGTAAAAGATAAAAAATCAAGAAGAAAATTACAAATCAGGTAATTCTCACATTTTTTTTTTTTTTTTTTTGTCAAAAGCAAAATTTAATTTTTTTTTCTCCTTATTTATTAGATTAACATTTGTTGAAATCATCCAAGATTAATGGAAATTCCATGGTTATTTTTTTTTCTTTTCGTAATTTACTCTTAATGATAATTAGTGATGGGACGATTCCGATAATTTTCCCAGTTCCAATAGACAGTGTATCACAAAAGTGAGTACACCCCTCACATTTCTTCAAATACTTAAGTATATCTCTTCATGGAAGAACACTGAAAAAACGATTGTTTGACACAATGAAAAGTAGTCTGTCTGCAGCATATATAACAGAGTTAATTTATTTTCCCCTTAAAATGACTAAAAATATAGCCATTAAAAGCTAAATACCTGGCAACAAAAGTGAGTACACTCCTTACGAAAAGTTGCCAAGATTAACATATAACATGTAAACTCTCAATATCTTGTGTGGCCACCATCATTATCCGAAATTGCCTTTACACTCCTGGGCATGCAATTTACCAGAGCTTCACATGTAGCCACTGGAATGCTCTTCCACTCTTCAATTACGACGTTGCGGATATTTGAGATTTTGCGCACCTTTACCTTCTGGCTTAAAGATGCCCCAAAGATATTCTATTAGGTTCAAGTTTGGAGACATGCTTGGCCAGTCCATCACCTTTACCATCAGCCTCTTCAGTTAAGCAGTGGTTGTCTTGTATGTGTGTTTTGGGTCATTGTCATGCTGGAACACTGCTCTGCAACCCAGTTTCTGGAGGGAGAGGATCATGCTCTGCTACAGTATTTGACAATACATGTTGGAGTTGATGTTTCCCTCAACAAAATTTAACTCTCCAATACTTGCAGCACTCATGCAGCCTCAGACCATGACATTCTCACCACCATGCTTGACTGCAGGCATGACACACTTATCTTTGTACTCCTCACCTGGTCGCCGCCACACATGCTTAAGGCCATCAGAACCAAACAAGTTAAATTTCATCTCATCAGACCATAGGACATGGTTCCAGTAATCTATGGGGTTTCTTGTCATGTCTTCAGCAAACTGTTTGCGGGCTTTCTTGTGTATTGCCTTCAGAAGAAGCTTCCTCCTGGGGGTGACAGCTATGATACCAATTTGATGTAGTATGTGGTGTATGGTCTGAACACTAACAGGCTGAGCCCCAATCTCTTTAATCTTTGCAGCAATGTTAACAGCACTCCTACGCCGATCTTTCAAAGAAAGCATTTGGATGTGACGCTCACCATGTGCGCTCAGCTTCTTTGAACAATCTACTCGAGACCTGTTCTGAGTGGACCCTGCTCTTTTAAAAGATTGATTTTAGCCCTTGTATTTTAGCTCAGTTTCAAGGTGTTAGCAATCTTCTTGTAGTCTTGGCCATCTTTATGTTGCGCAACAATACGTTTTTTAAGATCCTCAGAGTTCTTTGCCATGTTGGAACTTTCAGTGACTGGTAAGAGAGAGTGTGAGAGCTGCACTACAAATTTGAATACACCTGTTCCCTATGAACACATGGCATAGTTACATTAATGAGTTACGTGACATTTTGGAGGGGGGAAAAAAAGCAGTACTCCATTTAGACATTTAGAGGTGTCATTTTTTTAGGATTGTATTCACTTTTTAGGAGTGCAGTTTCTTAGGGGTGTACTCACTTCTGTTGCAAGGGATTTAGCTTTTAATGTCTATATTTTGAGTTATTTTTAGGGGAAAATAAATGAACTCTGTTATATATGTTGCAGACAGACTACTTTTCATTGTGTCAAAAAATCATTTTTTCAGTGTTGTCCCATGAAGAAATATACTTAAATATTTGAAGAAATGTGAGGGGTGTACTCACTTTTGTGATACACTGTAATTACCAATTCTGCACTAAATTCCCGATTCTGATTCTGGCACTTGTACAATTTAATGAAGACATTAAAAAATGAAAATATCGAAAAAAGGTTATATTGTAGGTATCCGTTTTGGACTGAAGATCTCCGAAAAAAAAAATTTCACTTAATTTGATTGAGTAGGTTTTTTTTTTTTTTACAGCAGAAAAACACGTTTTTATGACAGTGCGTTGAAGATAGACATCTTGAAATTTTTTGAACACGCCACAGGGAGAAAAGTGGCGACACTCCCTCCCCATCTTTAAAACTAGTTTTTCTTCCTACAAAATCGAACCTTTTGCTCAGTATCATTAACAAATTGTTTTTTCGCTGTAAAAAAAAAAAAATACTTGATGAAATTAAGTGAAATCTTTTTTCGGAGAACTTCATTCCATAACGGCTATGTACAATTTAAACTTTTTTCGATATTTTCATTTTTAATGTCTTGATTAAACTGTACAAGTTCCCGGATTCTTTATAAATCTCTAAATCTTTAACTATAAAGTTGCTATTTTTTGTTGATACTGTAAAAACATGTGTTAAATGTGCGCATATTTTCTCAACATAAAAATTCACTTATATAGGAGATGATCTATAGATGTGCTCAACACATAAAAATAGCAGCTTAAATCCAGTCAAAGAAGCTTTTCCAAATAACTAATTAATTCAGCCAAAACCAGCATAGTATAGTGGTCTTTCCATGTGAAGACGGAAAGCTATCATTGAAGAATTCAAAACGATCCGATATCTATATATAAATAAAGTAGTGTGTGTGTGTCTGTGTGTACAACTCTCCTACAGCTCACATCACTAGACCAATCATGATGAAGGTCCTCCATTTTCCAAGGTTACAGTCATAGTCTATGTATATATACTCTCCTACAAGCCACACCACTGAACCGATCATGACCAAATCTAGCATGATGATAGTCTCTGACCTATTTTTCAAGGTCAAGGTCAAAGTCATATTTGGTGCAGCTCTTCATAAACTCCCCCCTCTAGAGATGGTGCACATCAAGTTGGGATATCTTTGCTAAACAAACAAATGTTCACCATTTTGAGTCTTTGTAATTGTTTCAGTTTTTATGTGCAACAATATAAGTGTCAACTTTGATATAATCTATTTGCTTTAAAGTTCATAGTTGGATCTCAGTCACTTCAGGACGTAGTTAAGTGATTTTAAACCCCTAAAGCAATAGTTATTCTTGCAACATCAACTTACTGCAAGGGGACCCGCGAAACAGGTATCTGAACATACAGCAAAGTTCCATGCGTAGCACAAGTATCTTGGCTATATATATATATATATATATATATATATATATAAAAATAAAAATTACAAAAGGACTATCCACTTATCTTGTGCTTCCTTTTTAAAATTAAATATGTTTTTAACTCTTTTTCAAGATGTCTTTTAACATGTTTTATTAATCATTTGTTCATATATATATATATATATATATATATATATATATATACAGGGTGTCCACAAAGTCTGACTACATTATGTAGCCAGACTTTGTGGGCACCGTGTAGATTATGTAGCCAGACTTTATGGGCACCCTGTGTATATATATATATGTATATATATAAAATTATTACTATGATAATTTTTTTAATATCCATGGACATTAATGTTTCATCCTTTCAGGAATCTATCAATGCAGGGAGTTATGATTACACCTGGTTGGGAGATTCAAACCTGGCCGCAAAACCATCTGACTATTAGCAAGGAACAAACCACACGGCCAACGTGCCCACAAAGTCTGGCTACACAATGTAGTCAGACTTTGTGGACACCCTGTATAAAGTGATTCTGGCATCTGATTGATTATTCTCATCACCCATGGTTATAAATGTAATTGTCAAAATCTTTGTGGTCATATCCTATTCATGTGCCAAAAATATTGCAACAATTTTTAATTTATTTACTCATTATTATAACAAGTGGATTTTAATTAAAATTGCATTAAAATAATACAAATAAATACACAAAGAGTATAGTTTTAAAACTGGTTAAGTCAATGGGACTACAGAATTCGATTTTGGAACAATTCATTTTAAAATAGGTTGTATCAGAAGTCCTTGTCTAACGCAAAGCAACAAAACATTTTGGCTAAAACGTCAAGCAGAGGTTCGCTTGTCACAAGTTGAGTCGAGTAGAGTTCGTAACACAAGATACACGTCGACGTACTCTATTTGCATGTCTTAAACGCTTCTCTCACTCCTCCTAGCGATTTGCCTTTTATAATGTTTCGAGCACACCCAATTTGCATATACTACACGAGACTGCTCGAGATCTATGCATGACCAGAGACGTTAAAAGACAACAGCCGCCATTTTGGGCCTCTTTTTTTTCTTTTTCTGCCTTTCAGCCTGCTGCTGAGACAGATTCTCGCCCGTTTCTGAGGTAGGTTCTCTCTATGTCTATCACATAGGTAAAGTTGGAACTTTTACCTTACTTAAACCAATCAGTGTATTCATTTTTCTGCAGACTGTTATCCTCATCTTCATAGTTGTTGTTGTTGTTGTTTCACCACATTTTGGCCAACTTATCCTTTGGCCTTCTTTATGTGGTTCCAGGTGAACATTGTCTGAACGTAGCGGTTTCAATCCTACCCAAAGTTGGCCAAAACGTGGTAAGACAACAATAATTATGAAAGGCAGTAATTACTGGAATACAATTACAAGATTCAGCATTCCTGTTCTGTTGCAGTTAACCACCTGAAGAAGGCCAGAGGATAAGTTGGCCGAAACATGGTGAAACAAGAACAATGAAGATGAGGATAACAGTCTGCAGAAAATAAATACACAAATTACGTAGTTTCATCTCAAAGGATTCCAAAAATAAAATAAATATAATATACGAAACCAATCAGTTTTCATTTGAGGATCTCATTTTTTAAAATGGGTGTGCAAGGTGATAACGTACATACAAATGTATTCAACAGATTCTTGTAAAACATATTGAATTTGCTATTTTACGCTTTATAATTTTGAAATCCAAAATAACTTTGTGTATGACTTGTAGATAAAATAATCTAAAATAAAATATATATGAAATACATTTATAAGCCAAATTACAATGCAATATGGAAATAAACAAATATTTGTTTAAAATTAATATTTTGGAGATAGACTCCATCCTCAGAATTTAAATTTTTAATGACTAAAATATAAGATACTGCTGCTTTTCATCCTTTTTTTTTTTTTTTCTTACATTTTGAAGCAGTACGATTGAGCGTGTTGTGGAGGATCTCATCCAAGATGCTATGATAAAAGGAGAGTTCCACAATCTTCCTGGTTCGGGTAAACCATTCTCTTACACAGAACACAATCCGATGTTAGACATATCTACACACAACCTCAACAAGATCCTTATTAATAACGGATATACACCAGAATGGATACGGATGAGAAAAGATATAATGTATGAAAATTTTTCTTTTTTAATATTCATGAAAATTTTTGTTTTTTTAATATTATTCAAAACAAATAGGGGTGCCCGGCGTTGCCCGGTCAGAAAATATGCTAAAATATGATATATTAATTTAAGTCTGTTTTGTTTTTTTGTTTTTTGTATTTTTTTCAATTCAATAAATTTAGCTAAAAAATAAAACAATTCAATTACCAGCTAGGTAAAGGGAGGCAGAAATTTACATCAAAAAAAGATACAGTAGATGCACCTGTTCAAATTTATCCTTGAATTGTTTGAGCTGTTGGTGCATTTTGAAGTCTATTTCAAGGTCCAGTAGAGAACTTGAATGCCTACTAGACACTGTCCTTGTAAAATGTCTGTTCAGGAGTTTGTCAGGACAACCTGGCATGAGGATACTTTTCCCTAGAAGTAAACCCTGACCAAATATTCAAGATCACATAGTATTCGCTGCTCAAATAAGATCTCCTTGGTTTGGCTAAGCCACAGTGACTTATACAAGAAATGGTGCATATTCTTCAAGTAATGTTGCTTATAGTAATAACACTAAACTGGATACTCCACCAGACTAGATATATTCTTGTCCTGGAATCCAGTAAGACCAAAACACCAAAACAAAAATATACTACAACTTATTTAACTAGATGCCTATGTAAAAAAAAAAAAAAAAAAAAAAACTGGTCAAATGGGGAAAGTAAAAGTCATATTCTTAACTTCTTCACCAACGCAGTGTTTAACATGCAAAAGAGAGTTAATGGAATATTCGAACATCTATGCATCTCATATAGATATCAGGTGTTAGCCTATAGGAAAGTGCCTCTTAATTTTTGAGAACTTCAACTGAAGTAAAATGAAACAAACAAAAAAGTCCAGGGATTCTGATTGAGAAAGCATCCCTCTTTCGATGCAATTAAAATTAATGGTGAAATAGTTTCTTGTAGTGTTTGCTTAGATCTCTTTCTGGTGCAGTAGTGAATAATAGTCCTGAGGTATATCATTGATGAGATAACAGGTCAAAATAAAATCAAATCATTGTGTAATTGCTGGCACTCAAAAAAGAAAAGGTTGAGCTATCCTGAGTCTGCTTTCATAGGGCAGATCCGATAGACTCTACATCATTCGAGTAGCCAGTTTTTTAACTTTCTCCAGACACTGGACATTACATACTAGATATGGAACAAAAGTCTGGACACCATATTCTAACAGTTGTTATTGTTGATACACATATTTTTACTACCCCTTAGATTAATGGATAGATGGATGATGATGAGTCCTCTAACCACCCCTTGGATTATTTCAGGCAGCATATCTTGAGCAAGAATAGTCTGCTGATGCCCACCCGTCTCTAGGCTTCAGTCATTCATTTTAATACTGACCAGACTCAATGATGCTTAACTTTGGTGATCTAATGGGAACTGGTGTGCCAACGTGATTATGCCCTTGGCTTAATACCTTACAAAACAAAAACATTTTTGATTGAATATTAATTGCAATGCATAAGAGGAAAAGCATTTTTCAAAATTTTAACTTATTATTCAACTAAAAACGAAGATCAATAATTGTTTGTTTTATTTTTGTATCAAATTATCTGATGTATTTTAACCTGTTACCATATTTACTGTATTTATGCTTATTTATTTTATTATGATTTATGTGTGTGATGCTGATGCTTGGTGTTTGCTCAAGAATTTCACACACGACTTTTATTCTCTTCTACCATATTTATGCTTATTTGCTTTACTCTTCCAGAAAAAGTCTACAGAACCTGCATTCTAATTTATCGAAATGTTTAATTCGCAACAAAGGAACAGATCACGCATATGCTTTCGATCAATTCCAAATCGGAATCAAAGACATTAATGAAAAGATCGATAAATACAATATGGTGGTGCCGATCTTAAGCAAGCAGATGGTCCATTACAGTTACCAAAAAGAATTGCAAAAAGTGCAGAGAAATCCAGAGGAATTTCTAAGAGAAGTATCTATATCTCAAACCCTTCCAAATAAATCTAATAATATAAAAGATGCCATCAGTTGGTCACAAGTATGGAAAGACATTAAAGATGTTTTCAGATGAAGATAGATTTATTTTATGAGAATGACTTTGTAAAGCGTTGCAGGCTTTGTAAATTATATGACAAATAAAAGTTTGAAATTCAAATGAGCTTGATAAGAAATCATGATAATGCATGATTAAAATATAACGTCTATTCAAAGAAAGTTATGTTTGCGTTATTATGAGAATTTATATGCAAGTGAAATGTCTCTTGTGGTTGATTTTATGTAAACAAAATATTTTATTTTATGAACTTTTTAAACGAGGATTGATTATTTGGATTACTGTTGCATCTTATTGAACTCGAGAATATTTCCGTTGAACTTGGGAATATTTCTGTTGAACTCGAGAATATTTCTGTTGAACTTGGGAATATTTCTGTTGAACTTGGGAATATTTCTGTTGAACTCGGAAATATTTCTGTTGAACTCGGAAATATTTCTGTTGAACTCAGAAATATTTCTGTTGAACTCGGAAATATTTCTGTTGAACTCGGAAATATTTCTGTTGAACTCGGAAATATTTCTGTTGAACTCGGAAATATTTCTGTTGAACTCGGGAATATTTCTGTTGAACTCGGGAATATTTCTGTTGAACTCGGAAATATTTCTGTTGAACTCGGAAATATTTCTGTTGAACTCGGAAATATTTCTGTTGAACTCGGAAATATTTCTGTTGAACTCGGAAATATTTCTGTTGAACTCGGGAATATTTCTGTTGAACTCGAGAATATTTCTGTTGGACTCAGGAATATTTCTGTTGGACTCGGGAATATTTCCGTTGAACTCGAGAATTTTTCCGTTGGACTCGGGAATATTTCCGTTGGACTCGAGAATCTGCATGAAATTTCAAACAGAACCTTTTATTTAATCCATAGGAGTAGCATGCACCCACTCTCTCAGCCATGACCAAGTAGAAATCTTAAGTAATTTGCAGTTATATTCTTAGTATTGCCCGCACTGAAGATTGAACATTCAACCTCCAGAAGAATGTCACTTGGAACTGAATTTTACCTGGTATTTATCCGTTACACGAGAGTGTCTGTGTACATCTAACACTCGAGATGAGAACACTAGTTCAAATATTCTGAATAATCCAAATTATCAATCCTAATCTAAAAAATTCAGAAACATAAATGTTTGTTGAGTAGCGAAATGTATGGAGTTAATAAGAGGTAACAATTTAGTTATGCTAATGAATTGTACAATTGTTTATGTGTTGAAATTGTTAATGGATTTTGGATCAAGTTATTGTTTTTTCTTCTATATGGTTTATGTTTGTGATGCTGATGCTTGGTGTAGCATTTCCAAGATACCGACTCCGCATTTCAAATTTTTTGTCCTCAACCTCTCCCATATTGCATTTATTTTGGAAGGACATCAGCCACTCTCGAAACTCCACGATCATCTCGTTTTTACTTTTCTTTCCTACTTAAACCTCACTTCTATTTAGAGAGTGGCCTACTTGTTTTTGGTTCAAAACAGATTGGAAAACAGTGGTTGATCTATTATTTAGCAAGGGTTAAAACGGTTTTACTAACCAAATTTTTTTATTCTTTGTTTTTTTTTTTTTTGTTTTTTTTTGTCTTTTCCTTCCCACTTCTATTTAGATATTGACTTGCTTGTTTTCGGTTCAAAACAAACCGGAAAACAGTGGGTGATCTATTATTTAGAAAGGGTTCAAACGGTTTTACAAACCAAATTCTTTATTTGTTTTTTTTTCTCCACAATTCTTGCCAATGAAATTATTATATATAAATGTATTCATTCATTTTCAATAAAGTTTTTAACCATTTGGGAAATTTTAAGTAAATGTGGTATTATGATGATTGAGGATTCTATCTAAGAGTAGGATAAAAAATTTCTAGTCATGGTGACAAATATATTTTTTTTTATATCTTGTTCAAATAAATATTACAAAGTATAAGAGGCTAATGTAGTTTGCTTGAAGCATTGTTTAATACATATATAAAGGAATAGGTATTTCACTGCCAATACAATCCTCTATCTGTATAAGAGCCAGATACATCCTAAAATGAAGTACTGTTGCCACATCTGGACAAGCATCACCTATCTTGCCTTGATAGAGTTCAAAACCAGCTTCAGAATTAGTAAATGATTCCCTAACCTCTTCTCTGCAATCTCTTTCTCACAGAAAAGACATTGCGAGCCTGTCTCTGCTTTATCATTATTTTATGACAAGTGTTCATCTGAGTTCCAATCTATGGTCCCCCCCTCCTTGCCAGACTTTTGCAAAAAAAATAAAAAACACTCATCTATCTAAAACCACTATCAATAATTTCTCCAACTCTCTATCTATGCCTAAATCGAGATTTCATAAACAAAGCTTCTTTCCTAGAACTGCTCGCCTGTGGAACTCTGTTCCTCTGGCTTGCTTTTTGGCTGATTACAATATGGTAATCTTCAAGTCCAATGTAAACAAGTTCTTTCAACTTTAACAAAAAAAGAAGAAAGAAATTGAACAGTATTTTTTCTTCCTTCTTGCAATAAAATATTTTGCATTCTTAATGTGTTCTAAAAATAGTTTTATCTGTTTATTCAAATTTTATAAAAATGAATATCATGACATCATGATCAAATTTTTTCCTTGACACACAATTAGGTAAAAATTGATTGGATGAATTTTTTTTCAGTATGTAGCTTTTATTTAGTTTTTTTTTGTTTTTACTTGAGAGTCACCACCTATCAAGGCCCGAAGGCTACTCGAGGATAAGGGTTAATGAATATAAGGTGGTAGTATAGTAATCGTTAATGGTGTAAATTGGGCAGAATTTGATTATTTATGGGGATGGCTCCACAAGAACTTGTTTACATTGAATTTGAAGGCTACCATGTTGTATTCAACTGGGAAGCATGCCAGCAGAACAGTATTCCAGATGCTGACAGTTCTGGGAAAGAAGCTTTGTCCCTAGAATTTAGATTTAGGTACAATAAGGGAGAGGAGGAAAATCGTATATAGTGGTTGTCGAATGTTTTTTGTGAAAGTTTGGCAAAGGGATTGGAGCACAGACGAGCACTTGCCATGAAAATAATGATAGAACAGAGACAGGCTCACGACGTCTCTTCTGTGGGAAAGAGGTTGCAGGGAAAAGAAAAGCGCATCACCTACTAGGTTTTGAAGCCGGTTCTGAACTCTATCAAGGCTGGATAGAGTGCGCTGAGCAGCTCCTGCCCAGATGTAACAACAGTACTGTATCTGGCTCTTGTACAAATAGTGGATTGCATCAGCAGTGAGATACCTACTGGAGTGGTAGAGCGATTAAAGCATTTTTCCAGACAAATTGGCAACAGATTTGATGCATGTGTTCCATTTCAGATCAGGAGTGAAGGTCAGTCCTAGAAGCTTGTCAAGACATGGAGCTTCCCCAAGATGAGAACCATTCATTTCGATTGTAGTGTGATGGGCATCAGAGCGATTTTTTTTTTTAAATTACATTTTCACCCTAAACAAGTCACATTGCCACTTTGATGTAGGGGGCTACTATTAGGGACACAGGCTACAGGGGTACTAGGTGGGGAGTTGGCCAGCAAGATGTCGGTTCACGTTACACTTGAACTTCTGCATGTCAGTACAGTTGGGGAAGCAGGGACCTGGAAGGGAATTCCAAAGTCTAGCGGTTCTGGGGAAGAAACTACTGGAGTAGAAGGCTCTCTCACATCTAGGGATCTCAACTGTGAAGGGGTGGGATTTTGCTGCTTGTCGGGTTTGTCGGGGGTATTTACATCGAGGGGGTACAAGTGCTTGCAGTTCGTCGGAACATTCACCATTAAAGTACTTGTACAACAGGCAGAGGGATGCTACATTTCGTCGATGGGACAGAGGCTGAAGCTTGGATGATAGTTCAGGACCTATTAGGTTGGCAACTCTCTTTTGAACCTTGTCTAGGAGTGAGAGACTAGTAGTAGATGCATCGGCCCAAATATGACAACAATACTCCATACATGGGCGAATGGTGGCCTTATAGAGGTACAGGATAATTTCGGGCGTTAGCACGGTAGAGAGAACCTACCTTTTTCGCAGCGGTCCTGGCAATGCTCTCAATGTAATTGTTCCAACTCATGTTTCCTGTGAACGTTAGGCCGAGGAGTTTAAAAGATGTGCTTTCAGATAAAGACTCTTTGGCCATTGCTATTGGTGGTAGAGAAGGTTTCTTGTAGTTATTGAAGGAAACAAGTTTAGTCTTGGCAGCATTGAATGTGACCATCCATTTTTGTCCCCATTCCACTACAGATTGGAGGTCATCCTCTAGTGTTTCTGCCATTTCTTTAGATGTGTTCATTTGTTTTCCTGTCGTGTCTGTTATAGAGCATGGTGTCATCAGCATATATACCCATCTCACAGACAATTTTGTCAGGGAGGTTATTTATGAATATTAGGAATAATAGAGGTCCAAGGATAGACCCCTGAAGCACTCCCGCATTTATATCATATTGTTTGGATGCACGACCATCGAGGACAACCTAGATTTTTCTCTTATCGAAGAAGGATTTAATTAAGTATTCTTCCAGTGATACCGTATGATCTGATTTTCCTGAGGAGACCTTCATGCCATACCCTGTTAAAAGCCTTAGATATATCTAGAACTACTGCTCTACCCTCCCCTGCTTTGCCAAGTGAATGGTATATATGCTCGGAGATTACAGTTAGGATGTCTGCTGTGGAACGGACTTGCCTATCCATATTGTTGGTCAGTCAGAAGTTTAGCATCTGTAAGGTGATGGACTAGAGCTTGCTTAATTATGGACTCATATATTTTGGCAAAAAGTGGGAGGAGGCTAATGGGGGCGGTAATTTACTGGGTCAGTTTTTTCGCCAGAATTCTTGAAAACTAGTACCACAGAAGCAGTTTTCCAGCAGGCAGGAAAGCAAGATTCATTAAGGCATTTGTTGTAAAGTTTGGAGAGGATTGGAGCTACTTCGGCGGAGCACTTTTTTAATAGCACAGCCTGGATGAGATCAGGTCCACATGCTTTTGAAGTGTCAAGATTTTTTATGATAGCATGCGCCTGAGAAGGGGATGATGAAAGGAGAGAAGCTTGGTTTTCAATGCATTAAAATTAATCAGCCACCTTTTTCCCCATTACACTAAATTCTCACGATCAGAAGAGAGAGAATCAGAAAGTTTTTAAGAAGAATCAATACCAGTCAATCAAATAGCATATCACACTTTACATCTACAATATAAATCTCAGCTGTCTGTTTAAATGTATGTATGTTTGTATGTATGTTTGTATATCTGCCTAAAACTTTCGACAGAGGCGACAGATTTTCATGAGATCAAGTTAGTTTTGAAACTAGACCTTTCGGACGACAAATCAAAAAATTGGCTAAAAACATTAATTTCTTCACCCTCAAGTAGGCACTTTTCTAAAAGGAGGGGGTCGCTTTTTTCGCTTGACTAGCCTTAATTTAAACCTTTGTCACTTCCAGTTTGGCGATGAATGTCAACGGCAAAGACGTCATTTTTTTTTTTATTCATGTTCTTTTCCTCCTTCGCAGTACAGGTTTCTGCCCGCCGACTACTATTTTTTTTTTTTTTTTTTGCTGAACACACACTTCCAAACACCCGGGCAACGCCGGGCATCCAAGCTAGCTATATATAAGATACAATTTTGTTATTTATCGATGTTGTTATCAGTTAGTATATCCTCTATTGAAAATTGAATCGTCAACCTCCAAACACTGTCGCTTAAAATAGTTGTTCATCAAGCCTTTTAAAGAGACACCAGACAACTCTATTTTGAATTTCTGAAACCCTTTTACCTAATATATTTATCTTCCAGAAACATTTTACCTGAGCATAAAAGAGCATGCATGTAAATTCAACCGTTTCTTCAATATTATCCTTTGCTCTTTCTTCCAATCTGGTGATGCCAGATTAGGCTGTCTGAAGATACTGGCTTACTGACCTAAACTTCACCAAACATTGAGGTTATTGTTTTTTTTTTTTCGTTTCCCTTTGAAAAACTCAATCATGTTCTGCAAAATCAAAAACAAAAATTTTCTCCTACAAAACAACCAAACTGAACACTAATGAATAAGTATTTGAAGATATAAAGAATTTGGAGCATAAAAACTTTTTTTTCCAAAATAACTGGATTTAGCATTAAATTAGTAGAAAGGGACTGTAACCCCCCCCCCAAAAAAAAAAACGACCAAAGATTATGCATAAATATTTGCTAATCTCTTTCTTCCAACACATGTGCATTCTTTAAGATAACGACACATAAAATGTCGACGGCACAAGGAAGATATATCCGAATACAGAAAAAGTAAAATATAAAATATTCTTAGCTTTCACAGTGAATCCCAAAAACTGGTCAGTATTTTCTGGACATAGGCCAAAAACTGTGATTATTATAAATGACGCACAACTATTTAAGAGATTAAAAATTAATTTTAAACACCTGTTAACATTTAAGACAAAGAACGGATATATGTTATCAATAATTGATGCTTAATTGCGAAATCCGTCCGTGCTACCTTGTTCAGACATGTTAGAGTCTCCTCAGATTGGATCGCTTTCTTATTCACATCACACCAAATATCTTACTCTGCCCAGTAATGATAAGTACAGATTCTGACATACAGAAACAGAGTTTGAGTCACCTGACATCCAGTTGTTAGGTTTTGCAGTAGGACGGCTTCTATACAATGCGTCACAATGGAGTGTGTAAATATCTCCACTAGACGATCTGTAAAAATTTGAATATCGAATCCACCCGCAAGTCTTGAGAATATATACCGGAAAGAACAGTTGGAAATAAGTCATGCACCATCCACTATGATTATGCGTTCCCGACAGCTACGTACCTAGAAAATGGAGCTATTAAACCTCACATAGGGATATGGGACAAGGGGAAAGAAACAACCTTAGTAGAAGTTACTGTCCCCGATGATGCTGGGTTAAACAGAGCAGAGAGGGAAAAGATAATGAAATACTAAGATCTTATGTACGACATGAAAAGAAATTGGAATCTCAGGAAGATCTCCATCATTCCAGTAATTATAGGAGCAACCAGACTTATGAAAAATAATTTCAAAAACTACCTGACAAATATATCCGATGAACCAAGTGCAAGAGGGATTCAAATAATTGCATTTTACAGGGATGACTAGAATGTTAAAAAGCTCTCTCTGTTGGAATGTATGAGATTGCATCTCCAGCTATAACAAAATGATAAACTAAAAAAAAAAAAAACAAGTGAAGCATGTATGGCCCCAGTGAGTGCACAGTGAACGAGGCATAAAAAAAATGACTAAGTTCAGTACTTGCCCCCCCCTTCCCCCTATTTAGACCCCCAAATCCCCAGAGGACATCAAATCCTAGTGAAAATGAACAAACGGTGCAGTTTTAGGCCTTAACATGTTTAAATTTGAGTTCTGCACCATGCAAAAAAAGAAATGACTAAGTTCATCATTTGCCCCCCACCCTGCATTTAGCCCCAAAAGTCCCCAAGGCCTTAACATATTTAAATTTAAGTTCAGCACCATGCAAAACTGCTAAATAGACATACACAGAAAATTTTGGACAAGTATGGTAAAATAGTCCCAAAACTGGAGTGTTTTTATTAGCCCTAAAAGAGCCCCTGGGGCACACCCAAGAGTTATTACGAAATATAGACAAACAAAATTATATAGAAATCAGTTAGTTACAACTTTTCAGAAAGTTTTATAAAAATCCAAGGCATCAATTTTTTTTTTTAATAAGCACAAAAGTGTCAATTTTAGCCATTTTAACCCGAAAGATACACCTGGTGGGGCAACCGGAGTTTTCCCAGAAAATCTGTCAGTTACTTTTTTACTTCTATCATGTTTAATGTTTGTGCAAAATTTCAAAAAATTCCAAAGCATAGTTATTGAGAAAAGTGCGGACAGACGAACAGACAAGGGTAAATTTACAGGCCCACCCTCCTTTTGTTAGGGGACCAAAAAAAGAGAGAGAAGCCAAATGTAAATGCCGCAATAGCTAGGATAGAAAAGTAGGAAAATTCCGAACCATAGAATAGAAAGACAACATTCTAACGTAGTCATTACATCAAAGAACAGAAGACAGAAAAAACTTGACTCGCTTTCTTTTTCTTACAAAAGCCTTTATATCTGGTATTTCTAACAACATATTTTTTTCTAAATATTTAAACAGTTCATTTCTCCTTCTCCAGCCATAAGTGACTTTTCATCTCTGCTATGAGGTCACCCACATGTTTGGAACACTGGCCACGACTCAAACAATGCTTAAAATAGTCCAAATAATCTGAATTTGATTTAGTAGTTTAAATAATCCAAATTAAAATATTATTCCAACTAATCCAAATTAGAATAGTGGTTTAAATAATCAACCAACCTGATAGATCCTGAACTGTCATCTAAGCTTCAACCTCTGTCCCATCGATGAAATGTTGTATCCCTCTGCCTGTTTTACAAGTACTTTAATGGTGAATGCTCCGATGAACTACTAGTCCTTGTACCCTCTCAATGTAAATACCCCTGACAAACCCAACAAGCAGCAAAGTCCCGCCTCTACACAGTAGAAATCCCTAGATATAAGAAAGCTTTCTACTCTAATAGTTTCTTCCCCAGCACTGCTAGACTTTGGAATTCCTTTCTAGTTTCCTGCTTCCCTGATTGTACTATCATGCAAAAGTTCAAGTGTAATGTGAACAGACATCTTGCTGCTCAATTCCCTACGTAGTATCCTGCAACTCCTATCCCTGATAGTAGCCTCCTACATCAGAGTGGTAGTGTGCCTTGTTTGGAGTAAAAACAATTTTTTTTAAATTATAATAGTAGTCCAAATAATCCAAATTAAAATAGGCGTCCAAATAATCAAAATTTGAACAGTAGTCCAAATAATCCAAATTAGAATAGTAGTCCAAATAATCCAAATTAGAATAGTAGTCCAAATAATCCAAATTAGAATAGTAGTCCAAATAATCCAAATTAGAATAGTAGTCCAAATAATCCAAATTAGAATAGTAGTCCAAATAATCCAAATTAGAATAGTAGTCCAAATAATCCAAATTAGAATAGTAGTCCAAATAATCCAAATTAGAATAGTAGTCCAAATAATCCAAATTAGAATAGTAGTCCAAATAATCCAAATTAGAATAGTAGTCCAAATAATCCAAATTAGAATAGTAGTCCAAATAATCCAAATTAGAATAGTAGTCCAAATAATCCAAATTAGAATAGTAGTCCAAATAATCCAAATTAGAATAGTAGTCCAAATAATCCAAATTAAAATAGTAGTCCAAATAATCCAAATTAGAATAGTAGTCCAAATAATCAAAATTAGAATAGTAGTCCAAATAATCCAAATTATAATAGTAGTCCAAATAATCCAAATTATAATAGTAGTCCAAATAATCCAAATTAAAATAGGCGTCCAAATAATCCAAATTAAAATTGGCGTCCAAATAATCAAAATTTTAACAGTAGTCGAAATACACCAAATTAGAATAGTAATTCAAATAATCCAAATTATCTATCCTCATTTCAAAAACTGTGAAATATTATATTTCAATGAAACTTATTACATGGAAAAATATATTATATTTCAATGAAACTTATTACATGGAAAAATATATTATTTCTATGAAACTTATTACATGGGAAAATATATTATTTCAATGAAACTTATTACATGGAAAAATATATTATATTTCAATGAAACTTATTACATGGAAAAATATATTATTTCAATGAAACTTATTACATTGAAAAATATCATATTTCAATGAAACTTATTACATGGAAAAATATTATATTTCAATGAAACTTATTACATAGAAAAAGTAAATAATTTAATCGCAATCTATATATCTATAAAAGTAAAAGTGTCTGTCTGTGTGTCTGTGTACATTTCCCTACGCAATAACTGTCAATTTTCAGTCTACAGACTCAAAATTTGATATACAGGGTACTGAGATTTGGGAAAATCTTTGTGATCAGCTTTCGGCCAGAAATTTGGCTATTAAGGGGTCAAAGTTCAATGATTTGACCTTTGAGAACTCTACCAAACTCCTCTGCCAATTTTGGGTCCAAACACTTGAAATTTTAGATATAGGTTTCTTGGACATGGATCTAACTTAATAACGATTTGAGCCCAAAACAATAAATGTTAAGGGGTCATAATAGGGGTCAAAGTTAAAAAAATTGTACCGCTTTTTGTTTTTTTTTGCTCAACATACACCTCCAAACGCCGGGCTGAAATGCTAGTGTTTTATAATTTCAATTTAAGTTCAAAGCCAATGTCTTATTCCATGTACTTCTTTTTTATAATTTCTTCTGCTTTTTTTATCATCGCAAACTATTTTTTTTATCAGATCCTTTCAACTGATCTTATACAACACATCTGCTTTTTCTGTACGTTGTAGAGATAACACAGTCTGCTTTGTTGCATAACTATTTTGTTCGGAATTTTTTTTTTAAATATTTACGCCATCTATTCATCCTCACATTTGGTTTAGCATCTGTTTTAACGTGCTGGCATCTGTCATACACTCAGAAAATGGATGCCCTACAGACTGATTTGTGAGTATTTATATTAAAAAAAAAAAAAATACATGATCAACAATAACTATGTTAGCTTAGAATATTAAAGAGTTACCCCCCTTGAATAAGGTCCAAATAATCTCTCCTGATCCATTACTAACAAGAAAATGCACTCTACTATCTGCAAGCATAATTTTTTAATACAATACGCAAAACATTAACTATAACTCTCGGTTGATTAACTGTGTCTAACTGTGTCGGATATATACTTGAGAGTCAAAACAACGAAAAGAATAATCTGTTGTCATAGCCCTAGTCGTTAGATGTTCAAAAAGATATGCAATTTCTGTTCTTTTTGGAATGAATATGGCGTCATAATTCAAATGTTGGATGTGTAATTGAAATGAAATGAGTGTTTCTTTGTTTTAATTATTTGTTTATTGAGTATATATATTAATTAATTATTGTAAGTATTATTTTCTGTGGTGTGTAAGTATGTTAACCTGTATCTAAGATTAAGTTATCTTCTTTTAATATGAGTTTACTAATTAAAGGAGACAAACCATAGAAACCTGCACGTTATTTAATCGTATTTGAGTTTGCAGTAAGTGTTGATTTAAGAATCAAATTCCAATAGTATCAAACAATATGGAAGTTATGCAACATTTGAATTATAAACTGTTTACACTTGCTATATGTTTTTCAAATACTTTAATGGAATGAAATCCAACAAACTTGCTGCACTAGTGTCTCCTCAGCATAAATACCTCCTACCTCTGACTGATCGGACTAACATTAAGCATATTTGCTGAGCATATTATGCTTTATTCTTGACATGCATGCAAAACGAACACACATCTCCAAGAAAATAGTGAAATACTTAAAAAATGTAATGAAATGGGGACATAAATGGATGCTAACATTTAATGATATTTCGACAAAATTCCTTTCATTCATTTATTTATTGCAGACTCTTATCCTCATCTTTCTTAGTTGTTGTTTCACGACGTTTTGCCCAACTATTCCTCTGGCTTTCGTCAGGTGGTAACCGCAATGGGATAGGAACTTCAAATCTCCTAACTGCATTCTCAGCAATTACTGCCATCCATAGTTGTTGTCTCATCACGTTTTGGCCAAGTAAGCCTCTGGCTGGCTTTGGGTAGGATTGAAACCGCTATCTTTAGACAATTCTCACCTGGAACCGTAGAGATTCCACTTATTGATAAATAATACTCATCTCAATAATGAATTCCAATTAAATAATAAAAAATTCCTTTCCTTTAACAATTCTAAGAAACCTTTTTAACCACCAATTGCTTTGGCTAATTGCAATCTACCTAAGAGTTCATCAGTCAAACTGCTTGGCCTAATATTTACAGATAATATAAATGTAGCAGTAATTCTTCTAATGCACTCACCTCCAAAAGACAGAAAGTCTGTTCTGTTTGCTGTTAATACACAGTGGCTAGAAGAATAAGAAGTGGTAGGTGTGGTTGGTTTTATGGGAAAGAGGGCGGGACTAACCGTGATAATTCTTGAGATTTGAGAAGAATAAAAGACCAAACTCGGACGGATAGGCAACTGTGCTTTTACTCAAGCAGAAAAAACAGTGAGAGGAGAGGAAAATCCCTTCCTAAAGAAAGTTCCGGCTCAAAGTGAGAAAGAAAGTGAGGCTGAAGGACCCAACAGTTTTCAATAAATGAGATCAAATATATAGAAAACATTACCAAAGTTGCTGTAGGGAAGATGGGCTCCTTGTACCATGCTGGAGAACTTTTCACATCTATCAGTATCTTATATCTCTACAAAACCACCGTTCACCCATGCATGGAGTATTGTTGTCACATCTGGGATGGTGCACTAACAACTAGCCTCTCCTTCCTAGGGTCCAATACAAGACCTCTAATCTAATAGGGCCCACACTGTCAACGAAGCTCCAACCCCTGTCCCATTACTGCATTGTTGCATCCCTGTGCTTGTTTTACAAGTACTTTAACGGAATGTGCTCCAATATATTTACTGTATTGGTCTCCCCTCTACATAAAAAACCCTGACCGATTCGTCAGTCAGCAAAATCTCCCTCCTTCACTGTATCGGCATCCAGATGTTGGAAGACTTTGTATTCTAAAAGCTTCTTTCCTCAAACTGTATGCTTTTGTAATTCCATCTCTGACGCGTTTCCCTGACTGTACTAACATACTTAAACGAAAAACTCTCCACAGGATGGCCTTCCAAGTATGGCCCCTAATTCACAGTGATCCTTTATGTATGTCACAGGAGCAGTTACCTTGTTTGGGGTGGATGAAAGTAAAAAGAAAGATAACACTTTCCCTTGTGGTTAATTTTGGTGTTAATAATGTAGTCCTTCCTTTCTGCTCTAATAATGTTCTTCCTTTGGAATTCCCCCCCCCCTGTTTACCGCTTCCCACACTGTACCAACATGCAGAAATTTCAGTTTAATATGAATAGACATCTCGCTTCACAACTCCCCACTTAGGACACTCTTACAAATCTAGCCCCTAATTCAAATAAGCCCTTTACAGAGTGCCTGGTTTGAGATGAACCAAAGTAACAAAAATAAATTAAAAAAAAATTCTGCCCTCAAAACAGCACAATGTATTCACTTAAACTAATTTCTAGTTCTACAATTATTCTTTCTCAATCCTGAAATTTCCTTTCATTTAAAAAATTATTTTCTAGTCCTTGACTTCTCGTTCTGTTTACCTTTTCTTTAATATTT
The DNA here is from genome assembly GCF_053919585.1 of Euprymna scolopes. Lineage (NCBI taxonomy): Eukaryota > Metazoa > Mollusca > Cephalopoda > Sepiida > Sepiolidae > Euprymna > Euprymna scolopes. Next base: position 24,884,471 of record NC_136493.1, read on the forward strand.
AACCTTCATTTCTCCTATTAACTTTCTGCTTTCTTGTTTGGTGTTGGATTACCTCCCCTTCTCTCCATCTCTGTTCCCTACCTCTTTCTTTATGTACATTTTTTTTTTTCAAACAGCTTCTTTCTCCATATTTTTTTTCTCTCTCTCCTCTTTGCTTGTCACTCTTACTTACCTTCAAAACCTCCATGCTTATCATCTCTTCCCTCCCTCTCTCTTTTGATTTCCTTTCAATTCTCCCTCTATCTCTATCAATCTTTCTTAATATCCCCTCTCTCTGAATATTTCCGCACTCTCTCCCTCCCTCTCAATCTTTTCCTCTTAACCCTCCCTATCTCCATTAATCTCCCTTAATATCCCTCCCTCTCTTTCAATGATTCTCTTACTCAATACCTCCTCTCTCTCAATACCAACCTCTCTTTATTTCTCTCAATCTTTTTCTCTCTTTCTCTTTTCCTATCAACCCTTCTCTAGCAACCTTCCTCAATGTTTCACTTCTCTCTCTCAATATCCTCTCCCTTTTAATCTTTTCTTCTCAACCTTCCTTTATTTCTAGCAATGATGAACACCTCCTTCTCTCTCTCTCTCTGAATATCCCTCCTCTCTCTCTTTTATTTTCTCTCTCACTATCTTTTCCTTTCTCTCTCTTAGTCTATCTATCTCACTCCCCCTCCTCTGTGTTGTATTTACAATTCACGTTTTCTCTATCATCTCCTATTCTCTAATCTCTCTTGCTGCTATCACTTTTCTGGCTGCCATAAACAAGATAATTCTGATCATCCAAACGAGGCTTATCTCGAAAAGAATGCCACTGATCCGACTTCTCTTTTCTGTTCCTAATCTTTTACTGCTGAGCTAACAAACGACAGACAAATTAGAGTTTCGAGTTCCAATCTGTAATTCATTAGAGACAGTTCTATTTATATTCTCTTCTCTAAAACAATTTGGCCTTTATTAGCAAAATAACAGAAGCAAGTTTCACCTGGATATTTATTCCCAGCAAACGTTAACTCTTACCATCAAAAAGATAGGAAGCACAGGTTTGATTACAAAAAAAAAACAAGGAAAAAAAAAAAAAAAGAAAGTATTTTACTGATTGAAAAACTTTTCGACAACCAAATAAGTTATATTAGCTAATAACCACAAAATTTGAAGGTCATTAGAATATGATTGAAGGTCATTAGAATATGATTGTTTGGAATCCAAATCACAAGATGACAAATGATAATAACAATTATGTTCCATTATCTCTGATTAAACCAAATACCACACTTATATAAGCATTCTCATGAGTTTTGTGAACCTTACTACTTCTGTATAGGCTTATGACAAAATGGAAGCAGATGTTTTTATTTGTGAAACCATCACCAGCAGATTATCAAGTTCGGATTTTTAAACAGAGTTCCCCGCCCCTTTTTTAGATGTACTGCATTCACCATGGCTGAGGAATTCCATCTAGTCCCTGTATGGTAATCCTTTTGAATATCAGAAGGCAGTGAACAGGAGCTACACTTTATTCAAGAATTACCTGGAACTGTGCAAAACAGAGACATTCAGTTCCCTGAAATATTATACGTACCCGCATACAAAAATACATACAAAATCTAGTATTTCCAAATGGTCACAACTCTAGTAACTTCCAGGCTCAACGTCACTTAACTTTAGAGAACTGGTGCCGTATATAAAGTATACGAATCGTGAAGTTCTACAATGCAAAAAATAATAGAGACAAATGTTACCAGTTTTTAGTTGTCATAGTGAATGTTTACAACATAAAAAATAAGAGATAAATATTAAGTTTTTAATTGTCATAGTGAATGTTTATAATGTAAAAAATAATGCAGATAAATATTAACAGTTTTTAATTGTCATAGTGAATGTTTATAATGTAAAAAATAATAGAGATGAATATTAATAGTTTTTAATTGTCATAGTGAATGTTTATAATGTAAAAAATAATGCAGACAAATGTTAACAGTTTTAGTTGTCATTGTAAATGTTTACAATGTAAAAAATAATAGAAATAAATATTAACAGTTTTTAGTTGTACTTTGTGAATGTTTATAATGTAAAAAATAATAGCAATAAACATTAACAGTTTTTAGTTGTCATTGTGAATGTTTATAATGTAAAAAATAATAGAAATAAACATTAACAGTTTTTAGTTGTCATTGTGAATGTTTATAATGTAAAAAATAATAGAAATAAACATTAACAGTTTTTAGTTGTCATTGTGAATGTTTATAATGTAAAAAATAATAGAAATAAACATTAACAGTTTTTAGTTGTCATACTGAATGTTTATAATGTAAAAAATAATAGAAATAAACATTAACAGTTTTTAGTTGTCATTGTGAATGTTTATAATGTAAAAAATAATAGCAATAAACATTAACAGTTTTTAGTTGTCATTGTGAATGTTTATAATGTAAAAAATAATAGAAATAAACATTAACAGTTTTTAGTTGTCATTGTGAATGTTTATAATGTAAAAAATAATAGAAATAAACATTAACAGTTTTTAGTTGTCATACTGAATGTTTATAATGTAAAAAATAATAGCAATAAACATTAACAGTTTTTAGTTGTCATTGTGAATGTTTATAATGTAAAAAATAATAGCAATAAACATTAACAGTTTTTAGTTGTCATTGTGAATGTTTATAATGTAAAAAATAATAGAAATAAACATTAACAGTTTTTAGTTGTCATTGTGAATGTTTATAATGTAAAAAATAATAGAAATAAACATTAACAGTTTTTAGTTGTCATACTGAATGTTTATAATGTAAAAAATAATAGAAATAAACATTAACAGTTTTTAGTTGTCATTGTGAATGTTTATAATGTAAAAAATAATAGCAATAAACATTAACAGTTTTTAGTTGTCATTGTGAATGTTTATAATGTAAAAAATAATAGAAATAAACATTAACAGTTTTTAGTTGTCATTGTGAATGTTTATAATGTAAAAAATAATAGACAAATATCAACAGTTTTTAGTTGTCATATAATATAATAGAATAGATATAATAGTAAAGGTTTAATCATTATGATTTTATTCAGTCCTCAACAGTAGATTATGGTCTCAAGAAGTTTTTATGTTTTTCTATTTCCAGTTAGACTTTTCACTTTTTTTTTTATTTTTCTTAAACTTTTTCTTCTAGGGGATGGGACATCCAACCAGATGTCTGACATTTACCCCTATTTTAGTGAGTCCAACCAAGAGATCTTTTCAGGATTCTAGCCGTCCCTTTCAGTGCAATCGTTTGTATTTCACTTGCACTTGGTTCACCGGGTATGCTTGCTATGTACTTTTTAAAGTTCTTTTTCATAAGCCCAGTTGCACCTATGATGACTGGTATAATTGAAACGTCTTTTAATTTCCAATTTCGTTTCATATCATACATAAGTCCTTGATACTTTGTAATCTTTTCCCTCTCAACTCTGTTAAGCCCTGTATCATTGGGTACACTGACCTCTATTACGGTCGCTTTTTTGTTTGCTCTGTCCCAAATCACTATATCTGGTTTAACAGCTGCATTTTCAAGATATGTAGCAGTAGGGATTATGTAGTCATAGTGAATAGTGTAGTTGTCATTCCCAACTGTTCGTTCGGGTATATGTTCCCAGGAGTTTTTACTACACTGAATGTTGAGTTTCTTACATATCTTCCAGTGAAGGTATTTGCAAACTCCGTTATGGCGATCAGATTGCGCACTGACATGAATATTCTCATGACAGTCTTTTGAGCCTTACTACTTCTGTATTGGCTCATGACAAATTGAAAGTGAGAGTTTTTGATTATGACACCATCACTAGAAGATTGCCGTACAGGCCTAAAAGGGTAGTTAGGCTTTTGTTGGTAACTTTTGTGATCTAATGAGAATCAGTGTTAATGTGATTATGATGTATAAGATAACTAAGAAAGACATAAAAATTAACACTTTTGCCATGGCTGACAGAATGAGAACAAGCTACGCTTGTGAATTAAATAAAGAGTTCCGTTCGAAATGTTGTATTGGTTTCAGAATTTGACCAAAAAGTTTATATGTGGGTCATTTAAAAAGTAACGCCACCTATTTTTTAACTCAAAAAGTTGAACAGCTACAAAGATGGGCGTGGTGCCATTGAAACAAGTGACCTTTTTTTGCTACAGAATTTATTTTTCTACATAGTCATCACCATTCTCAATGCACTTTTGCCAGGACTTTAATGATATCTCTGCTATTGATGCATGTCCATGACAGACGTTGTTTTCTTCAAGTCTCACGTCGTCAATACATGCAACAGAGGGATGAAACATTCAAGTCATGAATGCATAAGTTCAATCATCATAAAATGCAATTTACAATTCCCTTTGATCCATTCAGACGGAATAAAAGATAGGAAGCATTACTTTTGAAATGCCTCATAATTTTGAAAAGATGCACCTGAAGAAGGTCAAAGATTATATCGGTCGAAACTTGAATATAGTAACCAAGATGAAAATAGTAGTTCGAATGGTTCCAATTTTTTTTTATTTTATGGAAATCGCTCCAGACAAGGCATGAAACCATTTGATGTAAGGAGCTAAAAAAAGTTTTACTTCAAGGTCAAACACAAGCTAACGATAAGTGTTAGGTGAACAGAAAACAGCAATTCTTACACCCTTGTTAGAAACATTATTCATGGAATGTGAGAAAAATCAAATTTAATTTTTTTTTTTTTTCTTTTTACAAAAATGGGTTCATGCCACTCGAGGATAAGGGTTACTTAGATGGAATAATTGTCAGAATTAAATCTGAGTGTTTGTGGGCTGGTTCTAGATAGGAATCTTTTCACATTGGCTTTGAAGACGACCAAGTTGTAATCTGCAATAAAGCAGTACTGCAGCAATATGTTCCACTTTGTGAAGAACATGTGTTTATGGAAAATTTGCCTTACGCTTTGCCCACTGAGGTAGAAAGAAAAATTGAAAAATGATATACTTTTGGTTTATAAATATCGCTTCAGACAGTGTATAAAGCCACTTGATGTAAGGAGCCAAAAATCAAAAGTAAAGCTTCAAGGTCAAAAAACAAGCCAACGATAAGTGTTAGATGGATAAGTTCTGATACAGAAAACAGCAATTCTTCCTCCTTTGTCAGAAACATTGCTCATGGACCGTGAGGACTAAAGGACAAAATAAGGGATGCAAGAGTTACAAGATCTACTTTGTACTCCCTTTTTATAATTAATCCTTATCTTAAAAATTCTGAAACATATCCAATTTATTTATAGTTTCATGATAGATGTTACGGTTCTGAATTTTTTAGATGAGGATTGATCATTTGTGTCATTTGGATTCTTCGGATTCCTGTGACATAGTGGATAAAGTACTTGGTGAAATTCATTTATAAAAATTACATTTCTAGAGATTGAAGGTTCAATCCTCATTGCGGGCGACCCCAAAAATACAATTGCAAATTATTTCTACCCCGTCATGGCTGACAGAACAAGAGCATGCTACCCACATGGATTAAATAAATGGTTTTGATCAAAATTCTATGCAGATTCCATAGTTTAACAGAATGATTCCCGAGTTTGTCAAGATACACCTGAAGAAGGTCGGAGGTTACATAGACCGAAACGTTGTGCAAATTACACTCAAGATGAAAAGAGTATTATTTAATTATTGGAATTCTTTTCTGAGATGAGTAATTTGTATATTTTATTTATTTATTTGCGGACTACTATCCTCATCTTTATAACTGACAACATGACGCAGGCCAGAGATATAATTGGTCGAAACGTCGTTAAACAACAACTATAAAGATGAGGATAATAGTCCGCAAATAAATAAAATATGAAAAGAGTATATTATTTAATTGGAATTCATTATTGAGACGAGTATCATTTATTAATTTATTAATTGCAGACTATTATCCTTATCTTTCTTAGTTGTTGTTTCACAACGTTTCGGCCAACTATTTCTCTGGCCTTCATCAAGTGGTAACCGGAACGGGATAGGAACTCTGAATCTCCTAACTGCATTCTCAGATATTACTGCCATCCATAGTTGTCTCACCACATTTTTGATCAAGTAATCCTACCCAAAGCCGGCCAGAGGCTTACTTGGCCAAAAACGTGGTGAGACGACAACTATGGATGGCAGTAATAGCTGAGAATGGAGTTAGGAGATTCAGAGTTTCTATTCCGTCACGGTTACCACGTGACGAAGACCAGAGGAATAGTTGGCCGAAACGACAACTAAGAAAGATGAGGATAATAGTCCGCAATAAAATAAATTAATGAAAAGAGTAGTTTGAAGAATCCAAATAATATGGAAATTAGATATTTCAATAGTCACATAAACCAAGTAAAGGTTGCAGAAATCAAACAAAGTGATTGCTTAGGAATAGTCAATGTGATATGGAAGAAAGCAAAGAAAATGGACCAAGTAAAGAAACGATACCCTGTAGCAGATGACGACGCCTGGCGGTGCCCGGCGCACATTGCATAGACCGATTCATACCATCTAAAAAATTCCAACAAAAACCTACCAGCCAGCCATGGTTCTCCCCAGAATGTGCTGCTGCTATCGCGCACAGAAATCACTTTTTCCATAGCTACCAACGTAATAGATGCACTGAGACTAAAGCTGCTTTCAGGAACACCAGCAACCACTGTAAAAGAGTAATAAAAAATGCAAGAGAGCTATATACCCAGTCTGTTAAATCCAAAGTAGCTGATCAGCAGCTTGGTTCCCACCAGTTTTGGCAAATAACAAATAGGATCCTGAACAAAAGTATGCGTTCTATCTCAACCATTATCAACGGACCAGAGGTCATTTCCTCAGCTTCAGACAAGGCCAAACTATTTGCCAAGAACTTTGCAGCTAATTCTACCCTATGCGACGAAGGCCATCAACTCGCCATATTTCCTCCTATAACACAGAACACGCTAGGTAACATACAAATATCTGCGCATGAGGTTGCCAAACTAATCAAGAACCTTGATTCCAGTAAAGCTACGGGCCCTGATGGCATCCCAATTATAGTGCTAAAAAAGCTTCAACCAGAACTTGCTCCCATACTTATGAAACTGTTTAAACGTTGCCTTAAGGAGAAGTGCTTTCCAACACCCTGGAAAACCTCATCAGTATGCCCTGTATTTAAGAGCTCAGGTGATAAGTCATCTCCCTCTCAGTACAGACCAATAAGTCTCCTGTGTGTCATGAGTAAGTTGCTGAAATCCATATTAAATCGAGAAATAGTCAACTACCTCAGCAGAAATAACCTTCTTAGTGACACGGAATATGGTTTCTGTTCTGCAAGATCTACCGCAGATGTGCTAACGGTTATATCTCATAGGATTAGTGAATTTCTTGACAAAGGCTTCCTTTCCAGGGCCATTGCTCTTGACATATCAAAGACCTTCGATAAAGTATGGCATAAAGACCTACTTCACAAGATCTCCAGCTACAGTATAACTGGAAATATTCTCTCTATCATTAAATCATTTCTCTCTGATAGGCTCATAAGAGTAGTGGTTGATGGACGAAAATCAGAGGCCTGCAGTATTAATGCTGGAGTCCCTCAAGGGTCCATCCTGGGCCAAACTCTCTTCCTGATCTACATCAATGATCTCCCTAAACACATACTTAAATCATTCGTTGATATCTATGCTGATGACACGACCATCTACAGCAACACATCAAAGGCTGTAAATGACAAAGCTCTCTCTGATTCTCTCTCCTCTGATCTCGAACGAGTGGTTCAGTGGGGGAAGACGTGGCTGGTTACCTTTAATGCATCTAAAACCAAACTCCTATCTTTACATCATCTTTACATACAACGCTCTGATCCCCATCTGGCATCAATTGAAATGGATGGCTATCGTCTAGAAGCCCCATGTTTTGACAAGCTTCTGGACTTGACCTTCATTCCTGATCTGAAATGGAACACGTACATCAAGTCTGTTGCCAAGGTCACTGGAAAGATCGTGGGATCCTTCTACCGTTCCAGAAGATATCTCACTACTGATGCTATTCTCTATCTATATAAAAGCCAAGTACGTCCAAGGATGGAATACTGCTGCCATATCTGGGCAGGAGCTGCTAAAAACAGCCTATTCTGCCTTGACAGAGTACAAAATAGATTTTGTGGCTTAGTGGGGGATGCCCTTTTCTCTTTCCTGCAACCTCTCTCCCACAGAAGAGACGTTGCAAGCCTATCCTTGTTTTATCGTTATTTCCATGGCAGGTGCTCGTCTGAACTCCAATCTCTGGTCCCCTCTCGCCAATCTTTTACAAAAAACACTCATCTAGCTGAATCCACTGTCAAAAACTTTCCCCACTCTTTATCTGTGCCTAAATCAAAACGTAGATTCCATGAGAAAAGCTTCTTTCTTAGAACTGCACGCCTGTGGAACTCTGTCCCGTCTGCCTGCTTCCCTCCTGACTACAACTTGGATGTCTTCAAGTCCGACGTAAATAAATTCCTGATGAACCGCCCCCTTAAGTAGAAACTTTAAATATCCACACTAACGTACTGTAGTTACAATAACCCTTATCCCTGAGTGGCTTCCGGACCTTGATAAGTGGTGACCACCTTGTAAAAAAAAAACAAAAAAAAAAACACTCGTCTATCTCAAACCACTATCAACAATTTCTCCCACTTTTTATCTGTGCCTAAACCTAAACGTAGATTCCATGAACAAAGTTTCTTTCTTAGAACTGCATGCCTGTGGAACTGTTTCATCTTTCTGCTTTTCAACTGACTACAATATGATCATCTTCGAGTTCTTGATGAGCCGTTCCCTTTAAGTAATCAAATTTACCAAATTTCCACTACTAAGGATTATTACAGCATTTTCCCATTGACTACTCTACACTCATTAACCCTTATCCTCAAGTGGCCTATGGGCCTTGCTAAGTATGACTTTTTTATAAAAAAAACAAAAACAAAAAAAAAACTATTCAGTTTATTACAATGCTCCTTATTTGGGTATGTTGGCAATTTTCTTCCTTTTTAGAGATTATCACCCCTTCGAAAATTTGTTTGTGCAGAATTTCGAATGAGAGAATGGGATAAGTGAATATAGCATGTAGTGTTAAGACAATTAATTGGAATCAGAATCGGGAAACGGAAAAATTGGAACTTTTGGAAGATATTGGAATTGGTATCAGAGTTGGAAAAATTTGTGCCTCTTTTCCGATGCCAAAAACGATTCTTTTGTCTTTTTTTATTTGATTTTGTTTAAAGCAAAATCTTCAACTGGTGATAGTAATGATTAGAGCTATGACAACAGCATATTCTTTTCATTGTTCTGACTCGAGTATATATCCGACACAGACACAATTAATCAACCGAGAACCACATCATTCTACATAAAAACATGAGATATCCATGGATATATACCTGAGAATCAAAACAAGAAAAAGAATATGCTGTTGTCATTGCCCTACAAATGATAAAATGATCAATATTTATTGATTTTAAGTTACCAGTAAAACTAAAATCTATAAATCACGTTCAACAATGTATTTTTATGTATGGCCCAAATATCTGCACACTTGCCATATGTTTCTACGGTAATCGGTAAAAATTAAGTTTGTAGTTAAATATTTAGAGATTTATAAAGGAGTGGAATTATAAATGTTGTATTGGAATCGGTAATTGTATTGGAATCGGGAAAATATTGAAATTGTGCCATCACTAATAGCATGTTTGCATGTATTCAGTGAGAGTATGATATTGGTTGATTTTAGCAATTGAAAATTTACCACTTTTTATAATTAAAATATATATTTTATCTCTGGCTCCAAAATATTGGGGTTTTGTACAAAATAAATGTTTATAATGTTTTTATGATAAATAATACTTATTTCTTTTCAGTCTTTAAGTGGTATGCGTATATGTGTAAAAATGACAAATCTTATATTGTTTATGCGTTGTGGAACGTTGATGTTGTTGAAAGAAATACAGGTTTCTTTTCTTCTTTGGTATTTGATGATTTTTCACAATTCCTTTCTTTTAAAGTTCCATGATTGTTATAATGGTGAGCTAGGAGAAATAAGAACGAAATCTGGTCGGATGTTCCTTATCAGCCCTTGCTAACTGACGGGTTTCGTTTTTTGCAGTCTTTTATTTATTTATTTCTTTTGTTTCTGGTCATTTGATTGGGAGACAGGGCACCTTTATCACTATCTTCTTTTTCCAGGTATTGTACGAGGAAATGGATGCCAAATACAGGATACGCATTTATTACAATTGACAAAAATAAAAAACGCAAACATAACAGTATCTTTATAAATAAAACAATAGATTTATGTATGTGTATGTGTAAATATTTAACCAATAAACTCTTAAACTACTGATCACATAACACTGAAATTAACAGGAAATAGTAATCATAAAACAAAGATGGTTTATAATGAGTAACATCTTTGCTTGGATGGATGAATAACGCATACAGAAATATGTCAACAAGTTGAAATGTTATACTTGACAAAAACAAAAATTAAAAAAACGCAAACTTACAAATACATTATTTATCAGGTGAAACTATTAGTGTACATCAAAAATTACGCAGAATTATTGATTAGAATTTTAGTAATAAATAAAATTCATTTCTTTAACTATATTTCTTATTATACTTTGAATCGGCACCATTTTAAGCCATTTTGCATCTTTTTGCATCATCTGGAGACTGCATATTGATTTGATATTCCATAGAAACTCATTTTTTTTTTTTAGGTGAAAGCGAAATGATTGTATAGAGCAAATAACACATTGGTTATTACCAAATTTATTTAATCTATTATATTTGCATGTTTTTTGTTTTTTTTACAAGTCTTATGCAAAAGGGAACATAACTCTACCATTTTATGTAACTCATGTAAAAAAAGATGTAAAATGGTTTAAAATGGCACTGATCCAATGTATAATCTCAATGTACGTTTTAATATAATAAGAAATATGAGAAAGAAATTAATTTCGTTTATTAATAGAATTCTACTGGATAGTTCTCAGTTATTCCCACTTAGATAAGCCACTGGATTTGAAATATTTCAAGAGAAAGGAGAATGCTTTCTATGTGTCAAGGTCATTTAATAACAACAAGCGAAAATATGTAGAAAAAGTCAGACTGGTGATTACATGGTTTTGTGAAAAACATTCTTTCTTATTGGATGAGCCAGTCTAGCAATTGAAACTTGTCATAAATGATGTTGAGAAAGCAGGTTATTTTACTTTTTAGCTTTGTACTTAGTCAAGGTCACAAACCCTAATTGTACAAGCAAATGGATGCCAAATACAGGATACACATTTATTACAATTGACAAAACAAAATATACATAACATTATCTATATAAATAAAACAGTAGATATGTGTGTGTGTGTGTGTGTGTGCGTGTGTGTGAAAAACTATTCAACAGCTAAACTCTTAAACTACTGGTCACATAACACTGAAATTAACAGGAAGTAGTAATCATACAACAAAGATTGTTTATAATGAGTAAAATTTGTTTGGATGGATGAATAACGCATACAGAAATATGTCAACAAGTTGAAATGTAAAATGCTCATTTCAACTTGCGGACATATTTCTATTACTCCTGTGTATGCACAAATTCATTCATAGCTTGAAGTGGTTTAATTTTAAATCTTTTCTTATCTATCTGTTGATAGCTCAAACAGTAGGGAACACATTTTGTGAATGAAAGATGCAAAATGGCATCGATCAATCAACTCGACTAGCAGAAAAATCCCACCACTTCACCATAGATGCTGGAAGATTTTTTTTTACTCTAATAGCTTCTTTGCTTAATGTAATTCGAACAAAGATTTGGTTGTCCAACTCCTCCACCAGGTTACTTTCCTATAAATCTGGCCCCTATCACAATATCTCTTTACACTTGTTTGGGATAAACAAAAGTTGAAGAAAAAAAAAACAAACAGGTGATGTTGAAAGCATGAGCTCTTGGAGCTGCATTTTTTAGACAAAAATATCTTTGGACAAAAATATCTTTGGACAAAAATATCTTTGGACAAAAATATCTCAACAAATTGAAAAAAATTTTTTAGATATACTATTTTGTGAAAAATAAAGAAAACTCCAGGCAAAATCACTACAATCGACAATGGCTCTTGCTTATCCGCGGCAAATGTGTCAGAATTGATCTTTTTTTGGTGCAAAGGTCATCTATGTGCCAATAGACGAATACAGTTATCGGCAGATTGAAGTAGCATATTGGAAACAGACTGTTATAGATCACAAAAAAAAAAATCAATCTTTGTCTGCTATGGGATTCTTGCGATTGTAGTATCAGATAACTGACCGTAGTTCAGATCCTATGATTTCATAAAATTTAAAAAAAAAAAAAAAAAAATCATACTCCTTCCGTCATTTGAGATACACAGCTCTTTGTACCCGCAAGTGAAGTGGCTGAAAAAAGGGCGATAGAGAGAGATACATGATGCATACGTCGCTCTTTTTAAATTATCATTCAACACCAGCCTTCGGGACAAGATCAAAGTGTAGTATCTGTTCCGGCAGATGCTGCAAGCTATGACTAGCTAGGACTAACTATGACTAGCAAAGACCAGATGTGGGGGTAACCCCACATGCTTGACCTTTAACCAGCTCCCATTTCCCACCTCTCGGGAGCTGGTCCCCTTTTTCCCTTCCCCCTCCCTTGACTCCTCACATTAAAAATCGGCCTTGTGCCTAATTTGCTCGGTGGGGGAGCAAATAAATACCATCTGTTCCGGCAGATACTACAAGCTATGACTAGCTATGACTAGCAAAGACCAGATGTGTGGGCAACCCCACATGCCTGACCTTTAACCAGCTCCCATTTCCCACCTCTCGGGAGCTGGTCCCCTTTTTCCCTTCCCCCTCCCTTCACTCCTCACATTAAAAATTGGCCTTGTGCCTAATTTGCTCGGTGGGGGAGCAAATAAATACCATCTGTTCCGGCAGATACTGCAAGCAAAGACCATATGTGGGGGAAACCCCACATATAAGACCTTGGTCAATGTAGGGGCAACCCTTCATACCAATTGTCACTATCCAGCTCCCCTACTCCCCGGGGAGTTGGTCCCCATTTCCCCTTCACTCCTCACATTAAAAATCGGCCTTGTGCCTAACTTGCTCAGTGGGGAAGCAAATAAATACTCAAAGTGTAGTATCTGTTCTTCAGATGCTGCACTTCAATTTCTTGTTCTCTGTCAGTGGAGGAGAAATCCTTCACGACTGAGACAATTTTTATTTTTGTTCCTTTTCTCCACGTTAAAAAATGACCCTGGTGTCTAACTCTGTCCTGTGGGGAGGCATTGTAAATAGGAACACCATTGCAACATGGACAAAATCCAATTGAATGCTTAACAGGGAGAAAATGAAGAACAAGAGTACCATTTCTTTCAACTGAATGTATTCTTAGAGGAAATAGTACAAGGAAAATTCCTCAGGTCGATGGAATCTTTAAACAGTGAAGAGATCAATCAATCAAATCTATTGGCTACCAAATCGATTTGGATTACAACTCTTTTTATAATGATTGCTTTCTTAATTGTTTTACATATAAACAAGCAAAAGAAGCGAAAGAATACAAGACCTTATTTAGAAATATATAACAGGATGTATTTACACTTGCAAGTAATACGCTGCTGGTGCTACCAGATCAGACAGTCTAAGGATACTGGCTTCCTGACCTAAAATGCACCAAACACTGATGTTATCGTTTTTCCTTTGCCTTTGCAAAACTAAATTATTTTTTGCAAAGTAAAATATTAACACAATAATTTTCCTCGACGAAACAACCAAATCAAACGCCATAAGTATTTGACTAAATAAAAAACTTGAGGCATAAATCTTTTTCCAAAATTATTGGATTCGGCATTAAATAACTCAAAAAGGGCTGATATACTGTAAAACAAAACAACTAAACCAAACCAAAGTATTAGATTTGGCATTAAATAACTTGTAAACTAAACCAAACCAAAGTATTAGATTTGGCATTAAATAACTTGTAAACTAAACCAAACCAAAGTATTAGATTTGGCATCAAATAACTTGTAAACTAAACCAAACCAAAGTATTAGATTTGGCATCAAATAACTTGTAAACTAAACCAAACCAAAGTATTAGATTTGGCATCAAATAACTTGTAAAACAAAATAACCAAACCAAACTAAACAAAAGTATTAGATTCGGCATCAAATAAAACAACCAAACCAAACCAAACCAAAATCAAACCAAAGTATTGCATTCAGCATTAACTTGTAAAACAAACCAAACCAAAATATTAGATTTGGCATTAAATAACTTGTAAAACAAAGCAACCAAACCAAATCAAACTAAACCAAAGTATCAGATTCGGCATCAAATAAAACAACCAAAACAAATCAAACCAAACCAAAGTATTGCATTCAGCATTAAATAGCTTGTAAAACAAACCAAACCAAACCAAATTAAACTAAACCAAACCAAAGTATTAGATTCTGCATTAAATAACTTATAAAACGAAACCAAACTAAACCAAAGTATTAGATTCGGCATCAAATAAAACAACCAAACCAAAGTATTGCATTCAGCATTAAATAACTTGTAAAAAAAAACAACCAAACCAAACCATACAAGTAACACACTAATAATAATGCATCAAAATATTAAAGCTTCCAAAAAATACCATATATGGGCCAATACATCAACCATTTGAGATCCTGTCTAACAGGAAGAGACTAGTCTCTTCCTGTTAGACAGGATCTCAAATCTAAAAGGTCTCACACTGTCAACCAACCCCTATCCCACCACCACAATGCTGCATCCCAGTGTTTATTTTAGAACTACTTTAATGGAATGTGCTCTGATGAACTCATTGCACTGGTGTCTCCCCACCCCTCCCGATGTAAATACCCTCAACTAACCTAACAAGCAACAAAATCCCACACCTTCAATGCAGAGGTCTCCCAACGTCAGAGAGCCTACTACTCTGAAAGTTTCTTTCCTCGGACTATTAGACTTTGGAATTCCTTCCCTGTTTCCTGCTTCCCTGACCGTACTAACATGCAGAAGTTTAAATGTAATATGAATAGTCATCTCGCTGCTCTACTCCCTACTTAGGGAGTTCCTATAGGTATGGTTAATAATTCACAGTAGCCCTTCATATTTCACTGCAATTTGCATTTTTTTTAGGTGAATATGAGTTTTTTTTTTTTAAAAAATGTTAGATGCAACAATAATCCCCAAACCTTGGTGCTATTTGCCTCACATAAAAGACTAGAAATAACCTTGAACTTTTAGTGGCTTCACGCATTAACGAAATCTGTATTTCCATCGGTTTATTATCTTGATACAATTCTATGGGCTGTCGATTTTGATAAATCCAATTTCAAAGCAATTCTTCTTCACACTTGGCTATCATAAGCGGTACGTTCATCTCCCTCCCATAGCAGGAAGATGTGAGGCAAGATCAAGAAAGTGGGATTTGAAAAGCCAGCGCCTCAGATGAAGATCACTCTGGCTCACAAAAATGCCTGAGCAGCCTAGTTGACATTCTCCAGTGATGGTGTCATAGGGGTAATCTATACGCCTATAATTTTTTTTTTTTTATGTATTGATATTCATATTAAAAACCCTTTTTTTCTATTTATTTAAAAAGAAAATACAGCTTTGTTATATATGGGTCATGGAATTGCATTCATCTGCAAAAGATCTAACTAATTTGCATATTCTTTTAAACATTCATTTTAATTAATTCCCTATTAGTTTTTTCGTTTTTCTTATGGGATGATCATCTTTAGTTAACTATTACATGTAATTACATTCATATAGGTGCCACAGGGCTTATGAAGAAGAACCTGAAGTCCTACCTAACTAATATTCCTGGTGAACCAAGTGCAAAAGAGATTCAGACAATTGCACTTAAGGGAACAGCGAGGATACTAAAAAGAGCTCTCGGTTGGTTTCAATAAAAAGGAGGGCAATGTTGGCAGCTGGTTTGGCTGCCCCATACCCAGCGTTACAATCTTCAAAGGAAGAAAAAAAAAAAAGGCAGATATTCTACATGATTTACACTTGCGTAATATTTGAGCAAAAAGCTTATAGTGAACACAAACCTCTTTCTATATATATTTATGTAAGCATATATATATTTGCTTTCTTATTTTTTTTCTTTATTCTGTCAATTTTTGGTCTACAGACATAAAATTTAATATATAGGATATTCAAACCCATGAGAAATTTTATATTTGGGTTTTAGCTGGGGAAAATTGGTGCAAAGGTGTGAAAATTAAAAAAAATGGAATTTGCCAGGTGAAAGCCGAACAACAGTATTACGAATAAGCATGCATAACGTAATAGCTATTGGTTCATGTTTAAATTTTTAGCCTTGCAACAAACATATCTTCATAGCTCAGGCATTAACGTCAAAGGAAAAAGTAAAGTGTAAGCTACACGTTTTGGTTTCGATTCTTGGTGGTGGAGCAGGAGTCATTTTTTTTTTTAACTTTCTAAATCATTACTATATATTAAGCCCAATCTATATAATTATAAAACTCAAATGACCTTGTAACGAGTGATGTAACCCACTTTCCGGTTTACGACATCTGTTTGCGCATGCGTGCATAAACATTAACCCATAACAACGTAAACAAATAAACACAAATCGCTTCTTTTGCAAATTTTCACCTGCGCATTGAAATATTAACGTTATTATTTCGAAATTATTATTTAACATAGGAAGAGTGAGGGTGTTTTGCAACTATTCTTTATTACAATTCTGTTTTCTAGGTTGGCAGTATTTTTGCGCGAACAGTTGGCAGAGTTGGTGGAAATTTTCTGTTTCTATGTCTATCCTTGTAGCCATGTCACTAGTAAGGGTGCTGGAGGTAAACGTTTTGTCTGGGCTGACGTTATCCGCCTGATAGTCAGGGACCCGAACCTTGGATTAACCACTAAGGAGGCTGTCCTATCAGCAGGTGCAAAGTACTGGGGCTGCTGTATTGCCATTTGGTGAATGGAATCTGGACCATGCAGTAGCTTCTGGTGGGGCCTCTCGATGCCATACTAGTGGGTAATTGTTACGGCTTTACCTTATCATGTGGTACAAAAAAAAAAAAATTCTTCGTTTCTTTTTCTCTCTTAGTTTCCCCTCTCTGTCCTGCTCTAAGTAAATCTGTCGACCTAGTCCACAAATTCCAAAATTTCATCATGACAAGTTTCAAGAAAAAATACACGATTAAACCCGGTTCTCCAACTTCCAACGTAGACCCCTACTACCATGTCTCCTTCTCCAACATCAGGGGTCTACGTTCTAACCTTCCAGAGGTTGAAACCCAATTACAGGAGACTAAACCAGACCTTTTATTTTTAAGTGAAACTGGCATTGGACAGGCTATTTCCCTTGATGAGTTTGCAATTACAGGATACTCTAACTTAACTTCTAAATCTGACCCCCAAGATCGCCATGGGCATGGAATATGTGCCTATATTAAAGATAGCTTTCCATGTGGGAGGGACATCTCCAGGGAAGATCCTAACTTACCTTATATGTGCTTCCGGGTTGCTTTAGCTCACACTACTGCATTTATATTTACTCTCTATCGCCCCCACAACAGCGGAGTTACTATCTTTCAAAGCATATCTGAGAAAATTGACCAAGTCCTTTCTACTTATCCTTCAGCTAACATTCACGTATGTGGAGACTTCAATGTTCACAACGTCGAATGGTTGACCCACTCAAACAAGACCGATGATGAGGGGAGGTTCTGTCATGATTTCTCCATTGCCTATGACCTCACTCAGATTGTTCAGGAACCTACCCGTGTGCCCGATAATGACGGCCAGTATGCGAGCCTACTAGACCTTTTTCTCACAACTTGCCCTGAACTATGTTCAGTTTCTGTTCTGTCGCCTCTTGGATCTTCCGACCACTCTGTTGTATCAATTAAGATAAAAATGAAATGTAATAAGTCCCCAGACGTACCTCTTCATCGTACAGTATATCGATACACTAAGGCTGACTGGGATAGCTTCCGTACATTTATATCTGATCTACCTCTGCATTCCATGTTTAAAAAGGATGTGTCCTCTATAGTATTAGACCTAACTGAATGGTTAATTGTAGGTATTGACCATTTCATACCCTCTAAAAAATTTCAGCAAAAACCTAACAGCCAGCCATGGTTCTCTCCAGAATGTGCTGCTGCCATTGCGCACAGAAATCACTTTTTCCACTGCTTCAAACGTAATAGATGTATGGAAACTAAAGCCGTTTTCAGGACTGCCAGCAACCATTGTAAGAAAGTAATAAGGAACGCAAGAGAGTTGTATGCTCAATCTGTTAAGTCCAAAGTAGCTGAGCAGCGGCTTGGTTCCCACCAGTTTTGGCAAATAGCAAACAGAATCCTGAACAGAAGCGTGTGCTCCATCCCAACTATTATCAATGGATCTGAGGTAATCTCGTCAGCATCAGACAAAGCCAAACTCTTTGTCAAGAACTTTGCAGCTAATTCTACCCTTTGCGACCAAGACCGCCAACCCCCAATATTTCCTCTTGTATCAGAAAACACGCTATGTGATATACGTATATCTGTACGTGATGTTGCCAAGCTAATCAAAAACCTTGATTCCAGTAAAGCAACTGGCCCTGATGGTATTCCAATTATAGTACTCAAAAAACTTCAACCTGAACTAGCGCCCATACTTACAAAACTGTTTAAACGTTGTCTTAAGGAGAATAGTTTCCCATCTCCCTGGAAAATCTCATCAGTATGCCCTGTATTTAAGAATTCAGGTGATCGCTCATCCCCCTCTCAGTACAGGCCAATAAGTCTCCTGTGCGTCATGAGTAAGTTGCTAGAATCTGTATTAAATACAGAAGTAATCAAACATCTCAACAAAAATAACCTTCTTAGTGACACTCAATATGGTTTCCGTTCTGCTAGATCTACAGCAGATGTCCTTACAGTTATATCGCATAGGATTAGCAAATCTCTCGACGGTGGCAATCTTTCTAGGGCAATTGCTCTTGACATATCTAAAGCCTTTGATAGGGTATGGCATAAAGGTTTACTTCATAAGATCGCTAGCTATGGTATAGCTGGAAAAGTCTTCTCAATTATTAAATCATTTCTTTCTGATAGATTCATAAGAGTAGTAGTTGAGGGGCAAAAATCAGAAGCTCACAATATTAATGCCGGTGTCCCTCAGGGATCCATCCTGGGCCCAACTCTTTTCCTGATTTACATTAATGATCTTCCAAATCATATCCTTACATCATTTGTAGACATTTATGCTGACGACACTACCATTTATGGTACCACATCTAAGACAGTAAACGAGCAAGTTCTCTCCAATTCTCTCTCCTCTGATCTTGAGCACGTAGTACAATGGGGAAAGGAGTGGCTGGTTACTTTTAATGCATCTAAAACCAAGCTTCTCTCTTTACATCATCAACATTCTAATCCACATTTGTCATCAATTGAAATGAATGGCTCTCGTCTTCAGGAGGCCTCAAGTTTTGACAAGCTTCTGGGCTTGACCATTACTCCTGATCTTAAATGGAACACGTATATCAAATCTGTTGCCAAGGCCGCTGGAAAAATGGTGGGATCTTTCTATCGATCCAGTAGATATCTCACTGCTGATGCTATTCTCTATCTATATAAGAGCCAGGTACGTCCAAGGATGGAATACTGTTGCCACATCTGGGCAGGAGCTGCTAGAAAGAACTTGTCCTGCCTTGATAGAGTTCAAAATAGACTTCGTAGCCTCGTAGGAGAGGTCCTTTTCTCCTCCTTGCAACCTCTATCTCACAGAAGAGATGTTGCGAGTTTGTCTCTGATGTATCGTTATTTTCATGGAAAGTGTTCAACTGAGCTTCAATCTATGGTCCCCCCTCGCCAAACTTTCACAAGAAACACTCGTCTAGCTGTAAACACTATCAATAATTTCCCCCACTCTTTATCTGTGCCTAAACCTAAACGTAGATTCCATGAACAAAGCTTCTTTCTTAGAACTGCACGCCTGTGGAATTGTCTTCCGTTTTCCTGCTTTCCGGCTGACTACAATATGGTTTTGTTCAAGTCTAAAGTAAATAAGTTCTTGATGAGCCGTTCCATATAAGTTATTAAATTTACCAAATTTTCATTACTAATGATTACTATATTGACCAACTTCTACTGTACACTCTTTAACCCTTATCCTTGAGTGGCCTCTGGGCCTTGATAATGTGGTGATGCCTTTGTAAAAAAAAAAAAAAAAAAAAAAAACAATTATACTGTTACTATTTTCTTACAACTAAACAACTTTTACCCATTGACAAACATAAGAACAATTGTAGTAAAGCCAAGACTACTACTACTACTACTACTCTCTTTCTGTCCCTTTTCCTTCCTTCCTTCTTTTTTTATTTTTTGTTTACATTTCTAGATACAAAATAATTGTGTGAGAACGGTGAATTTGTTGACACATTTACTAATCTGTTTCAAAATTAATTTTATTTTATTTTATTTATTTAGGTTTTATTTTTTGCTTCAGGTTTTATTACTTATTTTTTTTTTTTTTTTAGATTTTAAGTTTCTATAACTTGGTTGAAGGATTCCAATATGGGTTTTTTATTTTTATATTTCTCATTGGTAGGTTCATGTGCGTTTTTGCTGCTAAATGACTTGTCAGCGTTTGATTCGTAGGAAAATCATGTTTAATTTTCGATTTTTGAGCGATTATTCGGAAAAATAAGTAACTTTACACGAATAGGGAGTTTTTTTTTTTCATGTTTGAGTGATCCGTCCGTAATTTTTCATTTTAATTTACTTTCATAGAAATGTTTCTGTTATGTCAAAAAAAAACTATTTTCTTTATGTCACAAGTGTCATGCTCATATATGAATTCCATAGCTATTATAACATACTGACCCAACGGGTCACAGGTAGTCTAGTATAATATAATAATAAATAAGAAATCTGCATTAATCAAAATATCATATTTAAGCATATTTTACAACTGGGCAATGCCGGGCGGTCTGCCAGTTAGTAATAATGTAAACACTTCTCAGAGAGAAGGTAAAGCCTGGAACGGTAAACCTCTTAAGACTGACAGTATATGTATGTATGTCTGTGTGTAAATATTTAACCGATAAACTCTTAAACCACTGGTCACATAACACTGAAATTAACAGGAAATAGTAATCATACACCAACGATGGTTTATAACAAGTAAAATCTTTGTTTGGATGGATAAATAACACGTACAAATTTGAACTTGTTGATATATTTCTATTTTTTTTTTTTTTTATTACATTTTCACCCCAAACAAGGCAAATTGCCACTTTGGTGTAGGGGGCTACTATCAGGGGCAACAACTACTGGGGTACTATGTAGGGATTTGAGCAGCAAGATGTCGGTTCACGTTACACTTGAACTTCTGCACGTCAGTACTGTTGGAGAAGCAGGGACCCGGAATGGAATTCCAGAGTCTAGCGGTTCTGGGGAAGAAACTATTGGAGTAAAAAGATCTTTTACATCTAGGGATCTCTACAGTGTGGGGGTGGGATTTAGCAGCCTGTCGGGTTTGTCGAGGGTGCTCACATCGTGGGGGCACAAGTGATTGCAGTTCGTCAGAGCATTCACCACTAAAATACTTGTAGAAAAGGCAGAGGGATGCAACGTTTCGTTGATGGGACAGAGGCTGAAGCTTAGATGCCAGTTCAGGGCCTATCAGGTTTGCGACTCTCTTTTGAACCTTGTCAAGGAGCGAGAGACTAGTAGCCGATGCACCAGCCCAAATGTGACAGCAATACTCCGTACATGTTACTTTTGCGCAAATTCATTCATAGCTTAGTGTTTTAATTTTAAAGCTTTCTGTCAATAGTTCAAATGATAGGGAACACAGCTGAAGTGCTAAATATTTTGGTTTCGATTCTAGCTGATGGCATCCAAGTCATTTTTTTTTAAAACTTTTGAAATCAATACTATATATATATATATATATATATATATATATATATACACACATTTATCTTTACATAAGCAGTAGTTTGTTGCTACACAGTCATGAGAATGACTGTGTAGCAACCGAAACGGTAGACCGAAACATGCTCATGACTGTGTAGCAACAAACTACTGCTTATGTAAAGACAAATGTAACTTGCTCTACTTCTGTATTGAGCACTCTTGTATGAACCTCGTTATATTTCACTGGTTAACCTACCTTTGGAAAATAGCAACCTCAAATTATATATATTTTTAAAATGCAATTATCCACTGACACGTGTTTTGTCGTCTACGACTCATCAGAGTGGCTGTATCTAATCTCACTCTGATGAGTCGTAGACGACGAAACACATGTCAGTGGATAATTACATTTTAAAAATAATATATAT
Source organism: Euprymna scolopes (assembly GCF_053919585.1). Classification (NCBI taxonomy): domain Eukaryota; kingdom Metazoa; phylum Mollusca; class Cephalopoda; order Sepiida; family Sepiolidae; genus Euprymna; species Euprymna scolopes. The sequence continues at coordinate 24,906,819 of NC_136493.1, forward strand.
ACCGTTCCCCCATGTGGGGGTACCAAATTGGTTAAAAAGGAAAATTATTCCCAACTCGCATTTAGGTAAAAATGCACTTTCGTAAATAATTGAAAACCAGAACAGAACAACATCTAATATATATATATATATATATATATATATATATATATATATATATATATATGCATGCTTTATTGCAGATTAGCAAAATATCCTAATTTTACTAAATATATGTCACAACAAAATGAAAATTATATCACCAGACGACTGCTTTAAGGGCAGTTATTTCCAAAATTTTTATTCAAATTCATGCGATATTCACAAAGGTATGACATTTTATTCTTTATCGAAGAATTTTCACTGTTCATCGCTTTATTGCAGGTCTCTTTAAATGTTGTTTTAGGGCAAAAATACAATGTCTTATCTTGTGAACTTTATTTTTTATTATATTTTTCTGTCAAAGAATAATAAACAAAAGCATATCTTAGGTATAAGCCTCATATAAATTAATTATTTATCAATATATCCACCATTTTTTAAAATAATTTAAAACAATCTTTCATCACCCGTGGAAGTCAATTGTTTGATCTTAAAAGGAGTGATGGCTCTAGCAACATCAACTATGTTCCTCCATAAGGCATCCTTTGAAGTAAATTGCTCTCATCCCTCATAAACTCCTCTTTTTAAGGTCTGCAGAACACAGTGGTCAGATCATGAGAGTTTCCCCAACGAATCCCATAGATTCAAGGAAAGCTGCAGTTGCCCCAAGCAGAATGGAATGGTACATTGTCATGTATGAAAATTATTTGAAAGCGATGTGACAATGGTAGGTCATCTAGTCATGTCGACAAATGATTATCCAAAAAAGCCTGTACGCATTGCTAGTAAGCTTTACACCATGGCACTCGGCATGGTCTAACAAACTTATCTCCAATGATTCCTGCCCAAAACATGATGCCTCCACCTCCTTGTTGGTGATGAACTCTGTAAGGAGTCGGAGTCCGTTCAGGTTTCAAACTTTGGCCCATCTATCCGTACCATCAAGAGTAATGGGCCTCATCCCTAAATAGGACCTATTGTAATTCTACGTCAAAGCCATTCGTTTTTCCCTATGTTGTTTATTTAATGGAGGCCTAGGATGTTTGATGTTCCTTGCAGTCTTATTCAACACATTTTATCCAGTCTATCTGGATCTTGGAGCGATTCCAGCTTTTTAAAAAATGAAAGCACTGGTGCTGTTTGTGCTTCGGTTGACTTTCCTACGAATTTTCCGAATATCACAATCTGAAAGGTTTCTCCTGGTGCCCTTATTTTTCTGGATTTGGTGTTCAGTTGTTCAAGAATGACGCCAAGGTTCTTGGATCTCTTTCCAGCTCCGTGGCTAAATCTTTGATGGACAATTCTTCTGTGAGTCCAGCAACTATCCTTTGCTTTTTGATAACGTTTAATCGCCTGATCTATTGGCATTTTAAGAGATCTGCAATAAAGTGATGGACAATATAATTTACTTGATAATAAATAAAATGCCATAACTTTGTGAATATTGCATGAATTTGAATAAAATTTTGGGAAATAACCTTAAAGCAGCCCTTTGATGGTACTATTTTCATTTTATTGTGATGTATATTTAGTGAAATATTGATATTTTACTAATCTGCAATAAAGCGATTGACACAGTTTATATATATATATATATATATATATATATATATATATACTAGCTGTACCCTGCCACTCGTTGCTGTGGCTCAATTTGGTGTAATGGAAAATTCTAATAAAAAGAGAAAATGCATGTTTCTTATATTCTTAGTAAAGCAATCCACTCCAAAAAGTTAAAAAAAAAAAAAAAAAAAAAAAAAAAAGGCAAAAATGAAAAAAAATGGTACTCTTGCAGAATTGGATCCTGATCCTCGGGATTACCGTCAATCATGGCTTGGGCTCGACCAACAATCAGTGGATAAAGCTGAACGTAGCAAAAATGTTGAAACGCTAAATATTTTTTTTTTGTTTTCTGTATACAAGAATATGAGTTAGTAATTAATATTTGAGTGATGGGGGGGGGGGGTACTATACACAGATTCGAAAAAGTTGTCCAAAAACAAATAAATGAAAGCAAAAGTAAGGTAAATTACGTTTCTACCTAACTGGAAAATTGTTTAGTGTTTTTATGTAATGTAAAATGTTTAATTGACTGGAAAAACAGAAATGGTTGCAGACTCTGTTGAATACGTTAAGTTTGGGAAAGTAAGTTGAAAACTAAAAACTATACAATACAGTGTCAAAAACCCACTGAATATATGTTACCATGACATAGGCTGACATAATCGGTGGGTTCGTGACAGTATTTTGTATAGTTTTTTAGTTTTAACTCACTTTCTCAAACTTAACATAATCACCAGTGTCCGCCACCATTTGTATCTTTCAAATACACCAATAAACACTGTTTTTCGAGCCGACTAAACGTTACATTAAATGAAAAGGGTTTGTATTACTAAACACAGATACAAAGAAGTTGTCAAAAAATAAATGTTATCAAAGGCAAGAAAAGTAAATGTTCTACCTAACTGGATAAGATTGTAGTGTTTTTATGTAATGTATAATGTTTAATCGGTTCAAAAACATGCAGTGTTTATCGGTATATTTGAAAAATACAAATGCCGGCAGACTGTATCGAACACGTTAAATTTGGGGAAATTTTAGGAAAATGAGTTTAAACTAAAAAACTATACAAAATACTGTTAGGAACTCACTCAATATATGTTACTGTGACGTAGGCTGACATATAATCAGTGGTTTTAAACTTTTGCTCGATACAGGTGACGCCTTTTAAGAGTTCCTTTTAGTGATTATCTGGTTTGAGGATATTATACAACTAAACAGCAAATCTGCCCCAAAAATCCGGTATTATTTTACTTTAAGGCCCGTCTCATGTTCGTATATAACAAAATATTTTATTGTAGATTTCAGTGTACTAAAAACGAATCTGCAAACCGTTTCCATCGCAAAAAGAAAGTTTTCATGATATGAAGAAATTACTTTTTCGAAAAGTGGATGATCACTTTTCAATGTAAATTTAACTTAGAATGAGCACCCACTTTCTGGCCACCTGAGAGAGGAGCATTTTCTGTGTGTTTCTTGGCTAAAAAGTTTTTTGTTTGATTTCTTTTGCATGGTAATAACCCCTGAACTCTGTGACTATTTTCCATTTCACAGCCGTAGCCTTCGTTTATGCTACGCGCGAGCATGAACGAAGGCTGTTTAGCCAAAACATTGGGAACCCCTCCCCTTTCTCAGGTGGCTAGAAAGTGGGTGCTTATTTTAAGTTAAATTTACATGGAAAAGTAATCGCCTACTTTTTGAAAAAGTAATTTCCTCATATCATAAAAACTACTTTTTTGCGACGGAAACGGTTCGCAGATTCGTTTTTAGCACACCGAAATCTACAAAAAAAATTTTTGTTATATACGAACGTGAGACGCACGACCCTTTATGGAAAATTTTATAAAAAATCCGAGAGAAAACAGTTTTTAATAAAAATAGCAAATGAATTCGATAGAAAAAAGTAGATGCTATTTTTAAAAATTTTTCTGTGTGTTTCTTGGCTAAAAATTTTTTTGTTTGATTTCTTTTGCATGGTAATAACACCTGAACTTTGGGACTATTTTCCATTTCATAAACGTAGCCTTTTTTTACGCTACATGCGAGCATAAACGAAGGCTCTTATATACCAAACTGCCTTGTCAAAAAAACTTTAAGCCAATAAACACGAAAATCAGGTGGCTAGAAAGTGGGGCCCATTTTAAGCTAAATTCACATGGAAAAGTGATCACCCACTTTTCAGAAAATAAATTTCTTCATATCATGAAAACTATTTTTGGTACTCCTTGGGCGTTGAGTTCCATGGCGACTTATTTAATGGTCGTTGCTTAATCCCCCCCCCTCAGTCAAGGCTAACACATGCGCACATACTATTTTCGTTATTTATTTACTTATGTTGCCTTTGGCACTTTTACAAACATTACTTACGTTGGCTTAACTCTTTTCATAAATAATAAAAAAAAAAGTAACTAAACCATTTATTGATAATTTGTCACGTGTACAAACATTTATTCATTTATTTATTTACGTTGGCTTAACTCTTTTCATGATTAAAAAAAGTTTTACTCCTTAAGAATAATAAAAGGAAAAAGTTACTAAACATTTATTAATAATTTCTCACGTACTTACTTTGGCTTAACTCTTTTCATGAAGTATAAAAAAAAAAAAAAAAGTAACTAAACCGTTTATTGATAATTTCTCACTTACAAACATTTTTAATTTACATGAGCAGATAAGTCTGCTGGTCACATGGAACTCAACTGCCACCCAAAAAAGTATTTTGTTATATACGAACGTGAGAAAATGGAAAATTTTATAAAAATTCCGGGATGCTATTATTTTTTTTTTGGTAAATATGAAGAATTACTCCACCTTCGAAAATTCCTTTAAAATTACCACTCTTAAATGTTTTCGGGGTTGCTGAAAACGAAAATAACGTTTAAAATTACGGCAAACGAGTAGTTTCCAAGGTATGAAGAAATGTTATTTCTAAAAAAGTGGGGATCACTTTTCTATCATAATTTAACATAAAATGATCACCCCCTTTGTGACCACGATTTTTTAGGGGGGGGGTACTTTCTTTCCACCCTCGGAAAATCCTTTAAAATTCCAGTAAACGCGGCCGCCAAACCCCCCCCCCGCCCCTCCAACCAATTTAAACAGGTAATTTTAAAGGATTTTCCAAGGGTAGAAAGAAAGTCCCCCCCTCAAAAAAAAAAAATCGTGACCACAAAGTGGGTGATCATTTTACGTTAAATTATGGAAAAGTGATCCTCCACTTTTTTAAACTAACATTTCTTCATATCTTGGAAACTACTCGTTTGCCTTAATTATAAACATTATTTTCGTTTTCAGCGACCCCGAAAACCTATAAAAGTGGCAATTTTAAAGGAATTTTCGAGGGTGGAGTAATTCTTCATATTTACCTTCTTTTTTTTTTTTCAATAACATAAGAAATTAAGAATTAGACAAATTTATTTTAGATAGGCTTCGCCAGGAAAGCTTATAAAAATAAAAAATTAAGATAAACAAATGGTGCTAGTGCACTTACTGATCCGTGCTATTTTAAGTCTGCTGGTCGCTATGGAACTCAACAACGGCCACCCAAAAAAGTGTTTTGTTATATACGAATGTGAGACGGGCCTTAATGGAAAATTTTATCAAAATTTCGGGATGCTTTTTTTTTTTTCAATAACATAAGAAATTAAGAATTAGACAAATTTATTTTAAGTAGTCTTCGCCAGGAAAGCTTTTAAAAATAAAGAATTAAGATAAGCAAATGGTGCTAGTACACTTACCGATCCGCGCTATTTTTTAAATCGTATTTCCAAGTTTAATTAAAGTTTTATGATACGTTTTTTTTATTCAATTGTCAGGTCAAAGTACAAAACAAAAATATATATATAATTTAAAAAAATAGGGAATTTTTTTTTACCCATCTATTAAATAGATAGTTAAATGTAGTAATTCGAAAGTCGTCAATGTGTGGTGCACGTGAAAGGCTCATCATCTACCGGAAATGAAACGGTGGACAGTCTCACAGTTACAAAAAATATTTTTATTTTATTTAATATATTTTTTATAATTTGCGATGTTAATTTATTTTAATAACATGCAAACATTCCTTGACTTTACAGATAAATTTTCTGAAAATTTCAATTAAATTGGTAACATAGAAATATGGTTTTATTCACTTTGAACGAACCAAGAATTACATTTAGATATATGCAGATTTTATATTTATTTTTACAGAGCCAATTCTCTATTGAATATGATATATATATATATATATATATATATATATATATATATATTCATATCCATCATATTCCATAGAGAATTGGGTATGTAAAAATAAATACAAAATCTGCATGAATGAAAATATATTTAAGCATATTTTATGACCGGGCAAAGCTAGGCCCCCTAGCCCCCCCCCTTCCCCATGCTAGTAAAAAAATAAATGGTTCCATTTACAGATTCTAGAGTTCTATATGCAGATCTCCAAGTTTGACAAGTTACACCTGACGAATGTTGGAGTTTACATCGGCTGAAACGTTGTGAGAATAACATTCAAGATGACGACAGTTATTTTGGATAATGCAAACAATACAACTGAAATATTGTGTTCATTTGATTCTCGATAGTGTTGACATAGACCAACAGGAAACACATGTTAAAACCTTAGAGCGATACCATACACAAACATGTTACATTGTAAAAGAACATCTGTGTAAACAGTTTATTTCGAACACAACAACATGCAAAGTTGCTCAGCACAGATCAAGATATGTTCTGGATGCTTTTGGCTTTGAGGCAATCTTTCAACAACTTAACACAATCCACTTCTTGCACCACCTTGTCCATATTGATATTGGAAGCATGTTGATGTTTTGAAGAGGATAATCTATCTTCTATATATATAAAAGCGAAAATGTATGTATGTATGTGTGTATGTTTGTGTGTCTGCTAAAAACTTTCGACAGACAACAAAAATTCACAAACTCGGTATCATACTGAAGCTCCATCCTTCGCTCAAAAAATATCGAAAAATTGGCCAAAAACGTTCATTTTTTCACCCCGAAATCGACAATTTTCGACAGGGGGGGGTCAACAAAAATGGTCCTCACGATCAGTTCTATGCATGCGTCAGATGACGTCATGACCTGATTTACTTTAAATAGTTGAAAAACTGACTAAATTTCATGTATGTCGCGTTAGGTCAATCGATTAGCGTGTTGTTTTGAATTGAAAGTCATGTTTAACTTAGATTTCCAATGGGTAGCTAATCTGTATAAGTCCTGAAATTAAAAATAAAGTTTTCAGTGGGTAGCTGATCTGTATAAGTCTTGAACTGTAAAAGTATGCAGACGAAGTGCAAGATTTTTTTTTGTGTGAAAACTGGAAATTATGTGTGAGAATTCTAAAATATGCGGTATGTTTTATTAAATGACTTGCAAGGGTATCCAGCATTGCCTGAGTGTGGAGATGTGGTGTACTAAGGATATTGAGCAAGGACCAGGCGTAAAAAAAGAGCATGGCTGCCCGATGGAAAAATAAAAGGGATAAAACAAACAGAAAAATTCACATAAAATAACCCTGTTTAAATGTTAAAACTATTTTTAAAAATTCGAAAAAAAAAAAAAAAGTCTGTTACGTTGGTGTGAATGTGATGGAAAAATAAAAGCGAAAATAAAGAAGCAAACGAAAAAAAATGGCAAATCCTGTTTAAATGTTAAAATTAAAGAAAAAAAAATCGGAAAAACAAAATAAAACAAAAAAAAGGTCTGTTACGTGAACGTGAAACCTGAGCCTTACAATGTAGCCTGGATAACCACTGCTCCACGATGAAGTCAGTGAAGTAACATTGTCTTTTTTTCTATTTAAACCAATTCAAGAAAGAACATCATTCGTGCATGTCTTAATCATTATGAAGGAACGATTTTTTTGCTACCCTTTCTCATTGCAAACGTCTATTTCTACAGGAAATAATTGACCCTTTTTTCTAATTTTCACATCTTATTCAACCAAGATATTGCTCTTTCAGATGATACCAGTCTGGATTGGGTCCAATGCCACTGAGAAAAGTTTTTGGGACACATACAAACACACATACACACATTTTGCCTTTTATATATATATAGGTACCAGGCATTGCCCAGGTGTTTGTAGGTGCGTGTGCTATGGGGGGGGGGCTAGATAAAAAAGAAAAAAAAGTTTTGGTAGGAAGATAGGTTCGAAAACAAATATTAAAAAAAAAAAAGAAAGAAAAACAACGAAAGAGTTTTGGGAGGGAGGTAGGCTCGAACCTAATGGGGGTGGAGGGTACCCATGTGTGTGTGGGGGGGGTAGATTAAAAAGAAGGCTCGAATTAAAAAAATGAACAAAAACCTGGAACCTTGTGGTTAATAGTCTGATGACATGCCAGGAAGCCAGGGACTTTTGATTAGTTGAAAATAAGCGTTTAAAAATTGAAGGTGGTTTTTCTCGGTCAAAACAGTAGAAGCAGCAGCAAACGAATTCACAGCATGAATTCTGTTGTAATTGTAAGATAAAAGTGGCTGAAATAAAATATATGTACAACCACGTTTCGTAAGTGTGGGATATTATGATCTGTATAGCATATAAAAAGTTATAAGAATGAGCGAGCAAGCTGAGAACTACACCGAAAAAAGCCTTTGGTGGACATACAGAAAAAATGCGCACACACACACACATTTTCGCTTTTATATTATAGACTAGCGGGGGTTCCAGGCATTGCCCGGGTGTTTGTTGGTGTGTGTGTAGGAAAAAAAGTTTTGGTAGGCAGGTAGGCTCAAAGCCAAAGCCTTGAGGCGAAGTCGGAAAAGAAAACGTGACATGTTACCGCTACACTAAGAGGGCAGAGGAAGTGAGAATTGTTCAAATTAAACGCTTAAAAAACGCAAGTGCATAAACAAACGGCTGCTTTTCTAGGTCAAACATCACGCCATAGAGAAATAAAATCACGCAGTTAATTCTGGCTTCAAGCCAACTGCCCTATTGGTTTGTTTCCCCAAGATGTTTGGGAAAACCAGCTCCCCATAAAAAGGATTAATAGCAATTGTCTGATATAACAGAAGTGGGGGGGGCGTTCCCTGCATTGATCAAAGCTCATTGCTTTCTGGACATCGCAACATGAAAGGCCGAGAACACGACTTTGCTTTGATAGTTTCGCTTTTATATACGAAAAACACGAACAAACACGTGAGAGGAAGAAATAGCGCGAAATTTGTAACATAAAAAGTCGCTCAAATAAAAGATAGACATGACCTCCTTTTGTAAATCGGAGATATTACAATCTAGAGAGTATATAATAAGTTGTAAGAAACGGTAATCCCCATCGAGTGCCCCCTAAAAAAAAAAATACACACACACACACATTTTCGCTTTTATATAATAGACTAGCAGGGGTACCCGGCATTGCCCAGGTGTTTGTTTGGGGAAGAAAAAAGTGTTAGTAGGCAGGCAGGCTCGAACCCGTGATGCGAATGCGTGAAAAGAAAGTAAAAGAAAACCTGAGAGTTTACCGCTGCACCACGACACGACAGGAAGTGTAAAGCGTTCAAATTTAGCGATATTAACCATAACGCCATAACGAATAAGAATTACGCACTTGACTCTGGCTGTAGGCCAGTTAAGCTTTCAGCTTTCTGTTTCTCCAAGATGTTGGAGAAAACCAGCTCCTGCTAAAAAGGGGAACTCTGATAGTGTTCAAATGAATAACAATTGTCTGATATTAAGGGTTTCCCCTACATTGGTCAAAACTGATTGCTTTCAAGACATCCCTGACAGGAAAGCCAGGTGACTGTCTTTGCTTCGATTAGTTTCGCTTTTTAAAAGAAAAAGACAAACAAACACGCGAAAGGACTGGACAGCAGGAATTTTTTAAAAGTCGATCAAAATAAAGATAGAGACGACGTCCGTTTGCAAACTGGAGATATTATAATCTAGGAAGTATAAGAAAAGTTCTCCAAAATAGTAACCGCGTCAAGAAGCCAGGTGAAAAAAGCCTTTCTTGGACATACACAAATGCTTGCAGACGTTTGCCTTAAGTGGTAGGCAGACAGGTTCGAACCCGTGACGTGAAGGCAGAAAAGAAAGTAAAAGAAAATCTGACATTTTACCGATGCTCCATGACGTGACCGGAAGTCGAAAGCGTTCAAATTAAGCAAAGTCAATCCAACCGATACGATGACTTGCAAAAATGGCAATGCAAAAAAAACAAAAAAAAACGATCCCTTCTTGTAGAAAACTGCCCAGTTGAGGGTGAAGGAATTAATGTTTTTGATCAATTTTTCGATATTTGTCGTCCGAAGGGTTGAGCTTTAAAATGATACCGACCTCGTGAGGATCCATTGCCTGTCGAAAGTTTTTGCGAGACATACAAACATACACACACATATTTTGCCCTTTATAGATATAGATATACATACAGGCTTCTGATTGGTTGCTAGCAGACTGTGGCTCTATTAGTCAGTTCCTATCGCCAGTGTCTATAAGTAGAAACTTCCAATTTTCTTTAATCATACCCTCTCATTATATCAAAAATATTGCAACAGAATGTGCTCTGATGAACTCATAGCATTTGTGCCTCATTGACATACATACTCTCAACTAACCTGACAAATAGCAAAATCCCACCCCTTCACCGTTGAGTTCCATAGATGCTCATAGTTTTTTTCCTCAGGCTACTAAACTTTGGAATTTCCTCCCTGTTTCCCTGATTGTACTGATCTGCAGAAGTTTAACCTGTAATGTAAACAAACATCTCGATGCTCACCTCTCTATCTGTTAGACATGATCCCAAATAGTAGTCTCAGGTGACAATATGCATTGTTTGAGGGTGAAAAAACTTTCTTTAAAATAAATATTAACTATTGATATATTTCTCTTGGTGAAACGATAAGACGATAGCCAGGAATGACAGCATTTTTAGAGTCTGCTGTCGGAAATTGTCATGATAGACTGGAATGACAGCTGCTTTTTTTTATTTTTGTACTAAGGTGTTACTACTTATTAAGGACCAAAATTCACTTGAGAATAAGAGTTAACTAAATGCCAAGTGGACAGTGAGACAGCAACGTGATCATTGGTAATAATGATGGTGATTGGTAATGATAGTGGTGGTTAAGCAGAATTTGAATATTTAACACGGTAGCTCAACAAGAATTTGTTTACATTGGACTTGAAAATGACCATGATGTAATCAGCTAGAAAGCAGCCTCCTTAATATTGTGTTCCACAGTTCTAGCTAGGAAAGAAACTTTGCTCATGGAAGTTTTATTTAGTTTTAGGTAGAAAGAGAGGAAGGAAAACGATTGACAGTGGTTTTAGCTAGACAAGTTTTTGTTGTGAATGTTTTACAGAGGAGCACCATAGATTGAAATACGGTATAATCATGTTGACACACCGGTTCTTGGCAGATCACCAAAGTTAAGCAATGTTGAGCCTGGCCAATACCAGATGGGTGACCATTTGGGAAGGCGAGGCGCTGTATGTACCTTCTGGGAAGGTTGGGCATGAGGCCAGCACCCTCACCCTGTAAAAAGAACTGCTCACTACAAAAACATCCACAAAAGTTGTAGATGGCCTATTCCCTTCCAGGGGCTCACGGGCTATGGATGGGATATGGACCATAGATTGAAGCTAAGTAGAGTAGCTGCCATAAAAATAAGGATAGAATAGAGAAAGACTCGTAGTGTCTGTTCTGTGAGAAAGAAGTAGAATGATCCAACCATTTTTTTCAGCAACCTTGGCAAAAGATTCAATGTAAATCTTTCATCTCAGGCCCAGAGTTCGGAAACTTTCTCTTGTGACAGTATTGTAATGTCTGCTGTTGGAAACTGCCATAAGATGCATACATTCTAAAATATGTTGCACTGTGCAACAGATGCATTTTATGTTGTCTTGTTCATTTAAGATTTTGGGAGGTGACAGTATTCAAGTGGTTAATTTACAGCATTTTAATTCTGGCCGAAAGGTGGGGTATTACTAGAATGAGTAGTTGCTTTATAGAATTTCTCAGATCATCGTCTGGGAAAGAACTTGTGCTATTTCCGCTGCAAGTTAATAACAGGGAAAAGAGTGCAAAAAAATAAAAAAAGGAATTTAAAAATTCAATAAAGAAAACGTCTTCTTCTAATACATAAAGTAAAGTCAGGTTCTTTATTGTTCCTTTGTCTTCAGTAGCTTTCTTCCTACAAAATCGATACTTGTGTCTGGTTGGTCAATTCTTAGTATGGATCACTAGAGTATTCTGTTAAGAACAATAAAATGTACAGGGTTGAGTGATAAAGTTGTTGCCCTAAAGAAAACAACACTACAGCTTTATTTTAAAACTTTTATTGAAAAAAATCAATTCAGCTAACTTGTATATATAGTTAAGCTGACATCTATTCAATGTAGCCACTGTCTAGTCGCCTGTTCGTTTAAGAAAAAAAAAGATTTTGCCATTTTTTTTTTTCACGTGTTAATTTTAAAGGATTTTTTCTAGAGGGTGGAAAGTAAATTGTCTGCCCTTGTTGATCCTGTATTCCCGTGATTCCCAAGAGGTGTCGCGAGCAGCGTATTATTCAAAATAAAGATGGCGTGAAGTTTTTCTCCAATAAAATGTGTCATAATATTTGATTTTCTTTAATAAAAAAAAAAAAAAACTACTTGATCGATTTACATGATCTTTGGAATATGACAATTTCATGTGATGACGGGCACATACATCATAAACATTTTTAAAGATTTTTCTTGAAAAAATTTTTTTTTATAGGCCCAATTGTAGACAAGCACCATATATATATATATATATATATATATATATATATATATATATATATATGTATACATGGATACCTTCAGATCAATTTATCTAGAATTATTTTATAGCTTGACTTATTTTTTCTTTTGCTGTTTGCATCTTATCTTCTGTATTCTTTATATTTTGATTTTTTAATTTTACTTTAAACATATTCTTCTCACTATTGTTAACATTATTAATAAAAAATTATCGTTATCAATTATCATAAATATCATTATCATAAATTATCATTAACAATTATCATAAATATCATTATTATCAATTATCATAAATATCACAGTCACCAACATGTTTATTCTCCATTACCTTCTATTTTTTATCATTATCACAATTAGAGTAGACATTTCTATACAACTTATAAAGCTTTGCTAGTAAATTAAGAAAAAAGGTTATGATGAGAGATGGAAGTAATAGTGGGTGGAGTGGATGGTGATGGAAGAAGAATGGAAAGGAGAAAGACATGCCTTAGAATCACCATCAACAAATCATTTATGGTTTCTCCTTTTCATTTTTCCTCTTTCCCTTCTTTCTTTTCTCCCTTTCCTTTTCTTCCAACCTCTTCACTGATGTGGTGGGGTGGGGTGGGGATATACAAAAGGGCAATGTAAGTCAGATTTTCTGATCACATAAAAATTCTAGTCAAATTAAAAGCATTTTTATGACTGAATAACCCAGATTAAATCTAAAATCCCTTTTAGCATAGCTATGTCAAATCCACATTCCTGTTTGAACCTATACACACTAGTATGTTTAAGATTAAGGGGGCCATCACACATACAAATACCTTTCTTTCTAGTCTTCCATTACTTCTATCTTGACCTTTAACCCATGCCCTTTCTCATTCATTCCTATATCTAAACACAGACTCAAATCTGCACCCCTATTGGGTCTTATTTACATACAACCGAATCTTATTTTTCAAAACATTTGACAAAACCTCTTGATATTAACTCCTTGTGACTGATATTTTCATTGCAACCTTTGCTTTCATATAAGTTGTATCATCTGAAGAGGTTTCTAGTTACTGGTAACTAGCTGACCAAAACATTCTCATGACCGTGTAGCAACATATTACTGCTTATGTAAAAACAAATAAAGAGTGTGTGTATATATATATATATATATATATATATATGGAACAATTCCAAAATTCCCCCCCCCCATTCCAATACAATTACTAATTTTGTTCAAAATTCCTGATTCTGATACCAGTACCAATTCCGATTCTTTTAAAATTTCTTAACATTTAATTAAGATTCGATGCTTTTTAAAAATGTTCAAATGACTTTACCCTCCTCCTCGTGTAATGTCCACTTTATTTTGCAAAACGTAAAAATAACTTGGGGGGGGGCGTATATTACAAGAGTAGGTTTTTCTAAATATTTTCTCTAATGTTTTGTTTATAATTGATTGAAAATTGGGAGACAAGATTTTCCTTTCAAAACGAATCTTATTTGCATGACCATCGTTAATGCCATTTGAAATTTTCATAAATGATTAAATAAACTCAATGATTGGTACGCAAAATAAGAAAACAGTTTAGGAACAGAATAGTTAACAAAATCCATCCCATGTCAAGAATGTGTATCTACATAATAATGTTACTATTTAGAAAACCATTCTTAACACTGTAACGGGTATCTGTTAACTATTCTCTACCTTCTCTTTATATAAAAATGTTGATGTTTTTATAACAATCATAAAGATTTGGTCAGTTAGATTGATCTGCATTACTGTAAAAAAAAAAATAAATGAAAATAATAATAATGATATTGATAATAATGATGGCAACAACAGCAATAGAATAATAGTAATAATAATAATAATAATAGCAATAGCAAATAGATTAACATCTTTAGCTAAATCGCTCCCCAAAATGAGATTCTACTTTTTTTAGATGATTATGTGGTGGAAAAAAGAAATAAAAGAAACATTTTAGAATTTGGAATAGGAAAGTAGTTTCACACATAAATTTAATGTAAAATGATAATCTATAATATAGATATCTATAATATCTATAATATAGATAATATGCGCCCAGCGTTGGCCAAGGCTTGGAAGTGTGTGTTGTGCAAAAAAAAAAAAAAAAAGTGTTACTAAGTAGGTAAGCTCAAACCCATGACGCGATGGCAGAAAAGAAAGTGAAAGAAAATCTGCTGTCTTACCGCTACTCCATGACATGACCGGAAGTTTGAAAGGTTAAAATTGGCCAAAGTTAATCCAACCGATACGGTGACTTGCAAAAATGGCTTGCAAAAATCAACGCCCTCCTTGTAGAAAACTGCCCAGTTGAGGGTGAAGGAATTAATGTTTTTGGCCAATTTTTCAATATTTGTCGTCCGAAATGTCCAGCTTCAAAATGATACTAATCTTGCAAAAATCCTTCGCCTCTGTCGAAAGTTTTAGGCAGACATACAAACATACATACACACATTTAAATATACAGTTGAGATTTATATCATAAACTAGCGAGAGTACCCGGCATTGCCCGGGTGTTTAGATGTGTGTGTGTGTGTGTGAGGGGGGGGGAGGTAAAAATCAAAACAAAAGAATAAGCAAAGTAATAACCCTGTTTAAATATTATAAAAAAAAACAATAAACAAACGTGATGCAAACGAACGATGTTAAAATTTCTTAAAATCGGAAAAACAAAAACTAAAAAAGAAAATACGAACATGATGGAAAAAAAACCCCAAAAAACAACTGTGATGCAAAACTTCTTAAAAAAATCTGAAAAATAAAAATAAAAAAACAGCAAACATGAAAAATGGCATAAATAACCCTGTTTTAGTTGGCGGGGGTGGGGGTAGATGGAAACTAAAAGTAATAACCCTGTTTAGATATTAAAAAAACGGACAAAAACAAAAAAAAAAAATAGTGAAAAAAGTTTTGGGAGGGAGGTAGGCTCGAACCCGAAGCTTTGAAGTTAATAGTCTGACGACAAAGCATTACACCACGAAGCCAGGGACTTTAAAAAGAGTCGAAAATAAGAATTTAAAAACAAAGGTGGTTAGCTAGGTCAAATATCACACCATAGCAGGAGCAAAGAAAAAGAATTCACAGTGCTAATTTTGTTGTAAGATAAAGGTGGTTGAAATAAAAGAAATTTACGTAATTTCATAAGTGTTAGATATTATGATCTCGGTAGCATATAAGAAGTTATAAGAATAAGCGAGCAAGTCGAGAAGCAGCCGGAGAAAAGCCTTTGTCGGACATACAGAAAAAATGCAAACACACACATTTTCGCTTTTATATATAGACTAGCGAGGGGTACCCGGTGTTGCCCGGGTGTTTGTAGGGGTTTGTGGTGTTAAATAAAAAAGAAGCCGGGGGGGGGGGGGGTAGGATCGAAACCGAACCCCTGAAGTGAAGTTTGAAAATAAAATCGGCCAGCCAGAAGTGAAAGATGTTTGAAAGTCATAAGCATTGTTATAAGCGAAGTAAGAAAAGAAAACGTTTTAATTAAGTGGGGGGGGGACACAAAAAAAATAACGCGAAAAATTGCTTAAATAATACAGGGTTCAATATTTAAATTTAAAAAATCGAAAAAAAACCCAAAACATCTCACACCACGATTCGAACTCAAAACGTTTAGATAATGAACCAAGGCCTTAAATACGTTGTTGACCCTCCCCCCTGTCGAATCTGTCTAGACATCTTTCTCTCACTCTCTCTCCATCTGCCTTACTCTAAAGACTGGAAAATGGCGTCTGGCTGTTTTTATTTTTAAAAAAAAACTTTGATCGTTAATATTTTTTGTAAGCATATTTTTTTTTTTTACTTCACTTTTTTTTTTACTTTATTTTTCGTTTAACTATCGTATCTAACTATTTTGAATGTGGTAATAACTTTGGTAACGTTGCCATAGCCTAGAAGTTCATAGTTTAGCTTTAATTAATTTTTTTTTACCGATAACAACATTTTTAAATTGTAAATTCCGACCGCCATTAGAGGTTGCTGACGTCAAGATCACGTGACATGACTCAGCGGGTTTTAAATACAAGTTGACCCAAAATAAACGGCCGCATGTATACTTTATGTAGAAAAGTTGTCGGCCGTATTTTTTGGGGCAGTTATAAATCGATTTAAAAATATATAATGTTTAACATTAAAATGTCACTTTTATTGGGGAGCACCCCTGCAGAAAATCGATCAGTTGACGCACTTCTGATGGTCACTTTGGGCCAATTTTTTGATATTTGTCGTCCGGAAGGTGGGGCTTTCATATGAGACCAAGTTTGTGAATTTTTGTTGTGTCTGTCGAACGTTTTTAGCAGACACACAAACATACACACAAACACACATACATTTTCGCTTTTATATATATAGACTAGCAGGGGTACCCGGCGTTACGCGGGTGTTTGTAGGTGCGTGTGTTGGGGGGGAGTAAAGCAGAACGAAAAGGAAACTTGACCCTGTTTGAATATAAAAAGAATGATGTTAAACTTTTTAAAAAAATAATACAAAAAAACAAAATCTTTTGTAGGTGTAAAAGAAAAAAAAAAGGGGGGCGTTGGTGGCAGGTAGGCTCGAAGCCAGAGCCTTGAGGCAAATAGGCTGATGCGAAACACATGCGCTATAGTGACAGAAGCATGTAAGGCGTGAAATATAGCGATTAAAAAGGGAATGAGTTCAAAATTGAGGTCAAATCCTTTTACTGCGGGATAGTTCTTTTTTATTTGTTTACCCAACTTTGTCTCGTTGAGAAAACCAGCTTCCTTTTATTAGGGAAGTGTGTCCAAATTAAAGCAATTGTCTGATATGACGGTGAAAACTGACACTGACCAAACGCCGATGTCCTGGGAAACTGCCGATACAATCCAGTTTCGCTTTTTTACACTGAAAAGCGAAACAAACATGTGGCGATCGAAAAAAATCTCAAAAATAGCGCTTAAAAGTCAGGCAAATTAAAGATAGATGCGACCCCCATTCTTAAGTCACAGATATTATGATTTAGACAGCATATAAAAAGTTTTAAGGAATGAGCCGACCAAGCCCTCCTCAAAAAAAGCCTTTTGTGGACATACACAAAAAGTGCACACACACACATTTTCACTTTTATATATATAGATGGTAAAAAGTAATTAAAAGCAGATACACCATATAAGGATGTAAATAATAACATTATAATTACCTACATATATACTACGTACTATACATACATAAACAAAATACTCCACAGAAACTATAATTGGTAAGAAAACAAATATATAACAAATAAGTGTTTCTGTACACAATGCAATTTAGTTTAAAACCTATCTGCATAAAATATTGGGGAATTAATTTATTTGTAAGCGGTTGACATGATAAGTATCATGATTGAAAAGTCGGTATTATTATACAAACACCGTGACAGCGTTAGGGTTAGGGTTAATTCGCTGTCACGGTGTTTGTATAAATTTACCTTGAAGTCTAGGTAATTGTTGGAAAACATAATTAAAATCGTCCACAGTAATAGTAAATGTAAAAAAAATAAGAAAAATATAAGAAACGCCCCCCCACCCAAATAGCAATGTAAGGGGTTGGAAAGCCACTCTAAAATCATAAAATAAATAATTGTACCAGTAAATGTTTTTTTTTTTTTTCTGGGGGTAGGCACTTTGTGCATAGATCAGTTTAAGGTTACCAGTATTTAATTTTCTTTTCTGAGCGGTTATTATTATTTTTTTTTAATGTCTAAAAAAAGAAAACATTGAATGCAATAGAAAAAATTGTCAACGTCCAATACTTACTGGACAATAAAAGCAGAACATAGGCTTCCAATTTAAAAAAAAAAAAAAAAAAAAAAAAAAAACAACAACGTGGTTTAAAAAAAAAAAGTTTTACACTTTGGACTTTGCAGTTTAATTTCCAAAAAACACATTTTTTTTTGTTTTTGTTTTAATTTACAATATATTATTTATTGATCTTTTATCTTCAATTTGTAATATATAAAACTTGGATTAAATTAATTATTAAAATTTTAATAGACATTTACAAAATGGGGGAGGGTGAATTTAAAAAAAAAAATAACGTTTGGTCAAAATATTATACTCGGTTTATTGGAAAGGGCATAAAATTTCACATTGACCCTGAAAATATCGTAAAAATTTAACCAATAGAAAAATTTTGATAGATTTTTAAAATTTAAAAAAAAATTAACTCGTAAAATTCAATGGATTTCATTATGTAAAAAAAAAAAAAATGGACGCAATGAGGCGCGCGCGCCAGCACTTTGTAAACACTGTTTTTTTTTTAATGAAAAATAATATTTCAATTATTTTTTAAACAACTTTAATAGTTTATTTTGGAAGTATATTCCAAAAGAAAATAAACAAGCCACTTTTTAACAGAGAAATTATGATTTTTTTTTTTTTTAAATATTTTATTCGCAGTTTCGTGTTAGGGGTGTCAAAATTTCCCCCTAAATTCTGATACACCTACCCGAATACTGCAGAAGTGCCAATAATTTTCTTGCGTTTGGTAACGATTATTTGCTGAATTTTATTGGTGTCTTTTAAAGCCTTTTACCTTGATAATTATACTGCCCAATCTCCTAGAAGTCTAATTATGTCATCCAAAGTAAGCTTAGAAATTAACATGTTTAATTAAGGTTTTAAATTGACGAAACGAAAAAGTCCTATTTTGTGGCGGCCATTTTGTTTGGAATATCAGAAATGGCGTCGACGCATCCGTGGAAATCACAGCATTGGTTTTTCGAAATTCCTATGCTCTGACAATTCTGAAAAATGTATCGTTTTGCAACTTGAATGAAATCGGTGCTAGTGCAGAGAGTGAATCCGCGCTATTTTTTTAAAATCGTATTTCCAAGTTTAATTAAAGTTTTGTTTTTTTATTCAATTGTAACAGGTACAAAACACCCCCTCCCCATGTTAATAATGGTTTTAAATAATAACGTTATTATTTACGTCCGGATCACTCTCTGCACTAGTACCACGAAATCTTACTTTTGATCATAGTAAATTTACTGGACTAATTATGAAAAAAAAAAGGAAATATACTCACTTTTTATAAAGCCTTTGAAGAAAAAAAAAAAAAAAAAAACTAATATCGATTGGCCTCCTTGTAATGTAAGTTTTGGAACTTTTTGAACTTTCATTTTATAGAATAACCGGTACTTGTACAGTTTAATGAAGACATTAAAAAAATGAAAATATCGATAAAAGGTTATATTGTTTGTACGTATCTGTTTTGAACTGAATCTCCGAAAAAAAAATTTCACTTAATTTGATCGAGTAGTTTTTTTATTTGAAGGCAGACATCTTTTTTTTTCTTTTTTTTTTAGTTTATAAACGCCACGAGGAGATAACTCCATGTAAAGCGCCGACACTTCCTCCCCATCTTTAATACTAGCTTTTCTTCCTAAAAATAGAACCTTTTGCTCGGCATCATAAATTGTTTTGGGTTTGTATTACTGTACACAGATTCGAAAAAGTTGTCAAAAAACAAATATATAACAAACATGTTATCAAAGGCAAGATAAACAAAAACTACTTGATGAAATTAAGTGAATTTTTTTTTCGGAGAACTTCATTTCATAACGGATACGTACAATTTAAACTTTTTTTTCGATATTTTCATTTTTTTTAATGTCTTGATTAAACTGTACAAGTACCGAATAACCGTCAAATTAGTTAATAGCTTGATGCTTATTCAGAACAGACAAACAAAAATGAAGATAAATGGAAAATTCAAAATGGCGTCCAACTGTCTCTTTAATACGGTAAGTTTGGGAAAAGATGTTATAAAAAATAAACTAGACAAAATACTATTAAAAAAAAAACACCGAATACATGTCAACTTATGTCACAGTAACATATATTGAGCGAATTTCTAACAGTATTTTGTCTAGTTTATTATTTATAATATCTTTTCCCAAACTTACCCTCTCCGAGAGAGAGTCGGCCGCCATTTTTAATTTTCCAATACATCGGTAAACACTGCATGTTTTTCGAGCTGAATAAACATGTTACACTAAATAAAAACACAAAAAATATATCCAGTTAGGTAGAAAAGTAACTTATTTTGCCTTTGATAACATTTATTTGCTATATATTTGTTGTTTTGACAACTTTTTCGAATCTATGTGTACAGTAATACAACCCAATTAGGGTCTAGAAACTACTTATCGAGACCATTTCCGGTTCTTCCCGTCATCTGCCGGGCAGGGCACAACTTCATGGAAATCGTGAGTTGATGCAGAAATATCAAAAAAAAAAAAAAAAAGTACTCTATCAATTTTTGTGATTTTTGGAACATACTATCTTCTTTCCGTCACATGCTTAGTAATAGTGCTCGGCTTTTTATATTTTTTTGTGTCTTTCAAATCTTAAACTGCTCCGATTCGACGCTTCAGTAATTTCCAGGCGAAATCCTCGTCAATACACAAGACTGACCGCATTTTCCGGCTGCTTACGTAAGCACGCGAAAGATGTCGAAACAAAGACTGCCAGATGATTATTCAAAACGCAGCTTCGTGTTAAGAATCGCTTTCTATTCAGAAAGTTATTCTTAACATGGGGAAAGGGAGATATTTCATGTTGACATAGTGTGTTGAGTCGTTTTAATTTTTATTTTAATTAATTTCACGCGTTCATTGAAACCTGTTTCCCGACAGCTGATTCCGTAATCTGCCGGGAGATGCGAACGGACACGAAGTTGTCGAAGATTGGGTCGTAAATCGGATAAGTACTGAATACCCAAGTATTAAATCCAATAAAAAGGACAGAACATATACTACACTTTGATCATCCGTTTTCATCCCCCCACCCCGAGCAAGATTAGATTGATTTTTTTTTTTTGTATTGCCATTTATGATTAAGTTTAATATGTGGTTAATAAAAAGTACCTATTTACTATGCCTCCCCACGGGACAGAGTTAGACACCAGGGTCGTTTTTTAACGTGGAGAAAAGTGGTTAATAAAAAGTAGTTTAAAAAAAAAAATCCAACGGATGCAGATGCACATTTTTTTTTTTTTTTTTTTAATCCTGTATTGATTTATTTTACTGATTTATTTTTCAGTAGATTTTAGTTTTCGTTCAATTTTACATTATTGTATTTTTATTTTAATAAATATTCGATTATTACTCAATAAAAAAAAAAAAAAAATACGTACTTATGAAAATTATATTAACGCGAGAAATAGACACACGAGAAGAGGTGACAAAATTTTCATAATTCATTCATTACGTAGAAATTGAGTGTTTGCATAAACGTTTTATTACTTTTTAGGTGTACCGAAATCATTTAGATATTAAAAAATAATAATAAACGAAAAAATAAAAAAAGTTAAATCCTGAAATTAGTGCAAAGTAATAATTGGGTTTTCACAACCTTTATCGAGATAACTTCACGCGTTCTAAAATAGTTCGCCATTGTCGAGGACAAATTCGTGTGTTTACGCTCATTAAAATTAAATCTGATTCAAGAAAAAACATCAATATAAGATAAAAGAAATTCTTTCATTTATTTTTGAAGAAATTTCTTGTGTGTTTTTTCTTTTTTAATTTTTCTGCTACTATTTAAAAAAAATAATAATAAAACTACGCCATTAAAACGTTCGCGTTTAAACTTCTTTTAAAAATTATAATTATATCCAAGAAACTCACAAAAAAAAAAAAAAAAAAAAAAAAAATTAGGACGATATTCAGGTTCTGATTTTCTGAAAGTAGGATTTTATTCCCGATAAAAAAAAAAACAAATAAAAAAAACCTATAACATTTCTTAACTTTATGATCTGATTGGAAATTCCATGACGGATTTTTTGTAAATATTACGAAATAATGTCAGGCACAAAATCATTATCCAGATACAACCTTTTGATTGCTGCATTATCATATATGGACCAGTTTGGTATTCTGAAGAAAATTGGAGAGCTTTGCCAGCAGTACAACACTCAAAATACTGTGTTTTATTCATTTGATATTGAAATCGATCCACAGGAACTTTTAAATCAAAATGTCGACCTTGGAAATCTTTTATTGAACTCCCAAAAAGATGTAACATTATTATTTCATGAACTTGTTTATCATTATATTGTCGTAAGAAATTTAATCAAAGTGAAAGTATTTCCCAATCAGATATCAATTGTACTTCATCTCCTGTCTGTTCCAAATATCCCCGGTGTATACACAATCCGGTCCTTTTCGGATCTTGTGAAAATTCCTGAAGTGTCCCGAGTGGTAAGTTTCAGAGGCATAGTCATCGGTATGACTGCAGTGTCGATGTATTCGCACCACACCATGTACCTGTGCTCGGAACAAAGTTGCAAAGGATCCAACAGTAAAGAATATATAAGAACGCACGTTCCGGGTGCGTTAGAAGCCCAGACAATCCAAAACAATTTCACTTGTATCTACTGTTGCTCTCCGTTAACTGAGGCCAAATCGTGCCGCACTTTAGCGGAGAAAGTCATACTTGACGTAGTACCATCAGATTGCTTTTCATTTTCAAATATGCAACATCATCAAAAAATCCTGATTTATGTAAGAGGTGCCATGGCAAAACATGTCACTCTCGGTTTAGAACACGAGTTTTTGGGAATTGTACGCCGGGGTTTTGTAGAAAATAAAATATCCTTGGCGATTGAAGCCGGTAATGTTATTTTTTCACCCGATAGATACCAACATAGTTATTTTAATCAAATTCCTCAGAATTTCAAGAAATTATTTGAAAGAATCGGCCCTTCTCCATGGCGGTTTGCCTTAAGTTTGGCCTTTTATTTTGCTGGTCATGTCACACCTCCTGGAACATTCTGGAAGCTTAAATTGTGTATTTTGTTAAACTTGGTATCATCTTTTAATGTTGGCGATCAGTTACCTCTTCATCTTTTGGTGATTGGAAAGGAGACGTCCATTATATCCAAGCTCTTTTTTCATGGGCTTACCTATTGCGATAAAGTCATTAATCACACAATGAATAACTATCTTTTGGGTAAAGCTTGTAAAGACATGTATGGCACATCTGCCTATTATGTAAAAGCTGGCTCGTTAATTATGGCTTCTAATGGAATCTGTCATCTTGGAGATATCAGTTGTTATAAGAAAACTGTGCGAGACAAACTTCAGTCTGCGATAATGTCAAACAAAATTCCCATCGAAGTTGAGTCTAAGCTTACTGACAGCCTTCCCCAGATTCTTGAATATCCTTTGAACTGCCAGTTATGGGCTTATTGTGACCCGAAGCCAACAGCTCGGACACAGGCTTCCGACCAGGTTTTGATGAAATACAACCCTGGAGATCTACCCAAATGTTTTTTAGATGCCTTCGGTATTTTGGTTTACACAGATCCGGAAACCTCTCCTGAATCTGATGACCTGATTAGCTATCATCTTTTATCAATGGCTATGAATCCAAAAGATTATGGTTTCAACATTTTTGAAGCGGATATGTTTGACTTTCTGAACTGTTTAAAAAGCTGGCAGGTTCTCATGAGTGACAAAAGCAAAGTAATGATAGAAGATTATTATCTGGCGTCACGAAGACTCAGGACATACGATATTGATGATTCCAGTATTCCTGCATCTGCCATTGACGTCATCACTAAACTTGCAGTTGGTTTTACAAAATTAAGCCTTAAACATCATGTGACTGTGTGTGAAGTATTAATGGCGATTCGGTTATATGAAGATACACTACTCGCCAGATTTGGAGTGTCCGTTTTCAACAGCTCGCTTTATAGCAATATCGTTCTCACAAATCTTGAATCATTCTTGAAATATAACGATGAAGTTATGGAAAAGTTCTATTTTTTCTTTATACAACATTGTCATAGATTTGATGAGATTGAAGAATAATTGATGCCGTTTGCATATGTTATTAAAATAAGCTTGACTTGATTCTTTTTGCCATCCTGGTAATACAGTTTTTAGCATCATCAGGACTGCATAATTATTCATGTTACAAGTGTGCACCTTCCCTCAAAAATGAGGTGGGGAGAGGGTGATGGGAGAATGATCCCTTACCAGTATTTGTATCAACATTCATATAAAATAATACCTCAGTTGTAGTTTTAAAAAAAAACATCTCAATGCTGAATTTTTAAGATGAGGATTGATTATTCATATTATTTGGATTTTTTGGGCTTCTGTTCTCATCTTCAGTGTTATTCTCACAATATTTCAGTCAATGTAACCTTCGACCTTCAGGTATATAAAAAAATCTTTCTTTCTCTTTGTCTGTCTGTCTCTCTTTCTCTCTCTCTCTCTCCATATATATATATATATATATATATATATATATATATATATATATATACATTATGTAGTAATAATATGTAATAGTAAATAGTGATATATAATAAGTATTAAGATTGTACATTTAGAAAACAAAATAGGTTTAGGGATCCTAAAAGTTCATACTAGAATTGGTTGAAGTACTTGATAAAATTCAGTTGTAAAATTACACTCTTGTAGAGGTTAAAAGTTCAATCCTCAGTGCGGGCGATACTCAAAATACAATTGCAAGTTACTTAGTACTTCTATACAGTCATGGCTGATGGAACAAGAGCATAATACCTCTGTGGATTGAAAAAAAAAAAGGGTTACATTTGAAATTCCATGCAAATTCCCCGAGTTCAACCGGAAGATTTCTGAACTTGACAAAATACACTTGAAGAAGGTCAGAGGTTACATCGACTAAAATATTATAACAATAACACCTAAGATGAAAACAGAAGTCCGATAGCGATAGTCAAGATTGTCTGCTCTTTTCTGCTTACGTTTTCTGCTGTTCATTTAGATCGATAATTAGACTTGGTCAAGTGGATAAGAAAGCCATTTTTAACATGGAGAAAGAGGGGGGGGGACCGAGAGGAAGATAATCAATAATCAGTGGGGATCATATCTTTTTTTTTTTTTTTTTTACAAAGTATCACCACTTATCAAGGCCAAGAGGCCACTCGAGGATAAGGGTTAAATAATATCTTGCTTGTTACTGTTGACTCTTCTGCAAAGCATAAAATTAAATCAAAAAGAACAGATGATCTCGATAATAACCGTGATTATATTTATTTTTAACTTGCTGACTTTTACATAACATGATATATATATATATATATATATATGTGTGTGTGTGTGAGTTCCTTCCTTAGAGGTTTCGAAATGGCTGACCCTAGAAAAGAAAAAGAAAGAAGTGTTTTATCCAATGCCAGTAGGTGCAGGTGCAACGTGAACAAATTCCGCGGAATCTTTCATGTTTTTTTCTAATGGCTGGAAATACTTGATGCTTCGCCAAGGGTATTTTTTTATAGTGATGCCATCACTAGATAGGTGTCCTAACATGGCTTAAGAGAGGCCGATTTACCCTCAACAGAAGGATAGACCGCGCCAGTTTCCCAATCTGGTATTTTTACCTCGCGGTTCATACAGCACCTCGCCTTCCCAAATGGTCCCCCATCTGGTACTGGCCAGGCTCAACGTTGCTTAACTTCAGTGATCTGGCGAGAACTGATGTGCCAACATGATTGTGCTATAAAAGGCTGACCTTATCTTTTGCAGATTTCACACAAAGCTAATTCATATGTCTGGCAGTTTTCTTAGATATGTTTTGTGCAGAAATTCATCCGATAAGTATTAAAAATTGAAAATAATCCCATCTTAAATATAGTCTTTCTTTCTTATAGATAAAAAAGAATCATTTTTACAGGGAAATATTTTACGTTACACCAGCAAGAGAGAAAATAAAATCTTAGTAAATCATTTCTTCTTAAAAAAACAGACATCCGGAGATATAGCTCAGCGGTAGAGCATTTGACTACAGATCGAATGATCCCCTGTTCAAACCCAGGTGTACCTCACCATTTTATTTTAATTTTTTCTTGTTACTGAGTTCAAGTTACAATAAAAAGAAGAGATACTATTTAAAATCGTCACAATTCATTTCTTCATTTGCATATTTTATAACTAAACATTAATCAGAAGTGACTTTTCCAGAGCATTCATTGTGAAGCCCAAACATCAGCTGACGTGATATTGTAAACAAACACAGACGGAATTTGAAATTATTTCTCGTAATATATAATAATCAATAGAGGATTGATTCTATAATAATACGCAATCTGCATAAATTAAAATAACATGTTTAAGCGTATTATACGACCGGGCAATGCCGGGCGTTCAGCTAGTATGATATACATAACTAATATGTTTATATGTAATTTAACTACTTGGGGCAGTGATTACATATGAATGAAGAACAAGGTTCTTATTTAGATAGCTCAATAGTACAATACTAGAGCTATAAATATTTTCTTTGAAGATATCACATTTACATGGTATCTTTTAAAGAATATATATATATATATATATATATATATATATATATATATATATATATATATATATACAAATAAGAGGATGCTTATTTTAGTGATATATACAACTTTTGAAATTTGTATATTTCCTTGCAATAGCAACATCATATATTTATTTAAGGATATTACCCAGGCAAACAGTGTTAACAAAAAAGCAGTATGAAATTCAATATATTGTCAGAAATAAATTCCAATGTTTACCGTATAGTGTGGGTGGGTTTGCCAGCTGTGTCCATTCCAGCCGAGGAGGGTACGTCCTTGGCATCATTCTTATAAAGCAAAACTGTTTTGCTAATGATCAGATTTTTTTTTTTTTTTTTTTTTTTTTTGTCAGAATGAGGTATGGTTCAGCTTGGTTCAGTTCTAGCAGGTGCACTCTTCCTCCTTCAGAAGAAGGTTTGGTTTGTTGCTGATTGTCGGAGGCATCTCGAATGGAGAATGCTGATGGGTCCATTCTCAGCTATTTTTTGCACACGACCAGAGTGCTCCCCTCAGGGAAGGCGGTTTTCCCACTTTCTGGCCTTGTGCTACATCTTGCTGCACTGTTGAACAAGTAAATTAGTTTTTTTTTTTTTAAATTCTTAATGTAATTGCTATGATGAAAAGTAGTATTAATTAACAATGACTTTTGACTAGGAGCAAAGTGTAGTGTCTGTTTTGATGCTACACTTCATTTTTTTCTGTCCTCGTTCATTGAAGGAGAAATCCTTCTAGACTGAGAACAATTTTGATTTTTGTCATGCCATATTATTCAATCTAATTCTTCAAAAATTAAATTTAATTTTTTCTTTAAGCTTTTCTTCCCAAATTGATACTAGAAGGCGGTGGCTGAGGATTACTCATTGAGAACAAAGAAGATTACCAATTCCAAATAGTAATATTTTACTTGAAATAATGTTTTTTAAAAGTAATGTTTCGCTCTCTCAGTAGAATACTCTTTTAGAAGTAATATTCCTTACTTTCATTGTGAAATTTGTATTCTGAGAGTATAAATAATTATCTTATCTGTAAAATTATATTCGACATCTTTATTCAGCCTTAAATATTCTAGAGATACAAGATGTCTTCAATAAGTTTCCAGACATTTTTTGTATACACACTTTTATTGATAGTACATGCATGAAACTCTGGTCCCCTTCGAAGTAATCTCCTCTGGCTGCAATGCACTTGTTGTACCGTTCCAACAATTTCTGGAAGGACCCATAGAAGTCCTCTTGTGTGAGCGTGTCAATGACCCCCGTAACAGCCTCTTTCATCTCCTCGATTGTCTCATAACGACAGCCACTAAAGTTTTTCTTGAGCTTGGGGAATAACCTAATGTCACAGGGAGAAAGGTCTGGACTATAGGGAGGGTGAGGAACTGTCTTGATGCCCATCTTGGTCAAATAGTCTGTGACAAGGATCGAGCAACTTGGAACAAACTTTGCTCAAATCTCACGCATTTTCAGTTCCCCACAAATAATTGTATGTACAGTTCCCACACTGACATCAAACTGTGCACATTGTTTCTATAAAGACACGATGATCCTTATCTATGGAATTCTTTATTTGGCTAGTCAACTTCAGTGTTACGACTTCCCTGTTCCTCCCACACCTCTCATCATTTCTCACAGACCTCCTGCCTTTCTTGAATCTCTTATGCTACTCGAAAAATGATGCTCGATTCATGCAAGATCACCCAAAAGTAGTGTGAAGCATTCCATACGTTTCTGTGGCATTTTTTCCAAGTTTCAAACAGAATTTTATTGCATATCTTTCTTCTAAAGTGTCCTCACGAAAAGACTGCATTTTTTAAATTCACAGGTGTGACAATCAGGCTTTAATAGGGTGTATTAAAAATTTTTTGTTGTAGCTGGTCATTTGAACCTGAAATCATAAAAATTGATCAGTCATCTCATAAGATGTATAGAAGTAGCATACTGAATTTTCAAGAGTCTAGGACAATTTTAAATTCCTGTACAAAAAAAAAGACTCTAGAAACTTATTGAAGGTATATACTGTAAAAAAAAACAAACCATACTACTTATATGTGTGGGTGTGTGTTGTTTTGATAAAATGTTTTTCAATTATATTTCACTCTTTGTGTATAGATATCCTTTTTGCTTAGAAGATCGATGTCTGTTAAATATAATAACAGAGCATGTATAAAAGAATAACAGCATAATTACATTCCAAGACTCAAATATTTATTTTTCATGCAAAATAGTTCCTCCAGCATGTTAAAATTAGGCTACATTTTTACAGATCTGTTTCATTATGGAGAAACAAATGGTTATTATTATGTCAATACCGGCTCTTTTCATGCAAATACTCTTCTGAAAAATTAGAAATTCTTTACTTGGATAGAAAATTGTTCATGGCAATATAATGTTTTTTTCTTCTTGTAACATTATATTGCATTTTCTTCTATCCAAACAAAAAATTTCTAATTTTTCTGAAGAGTATATGCATGAAAGAGCCGATATTGACATAATAATAACCATTTGTTTCTACATAACGAAATGGATTTGTAAAAAATTTACTGAAATTTTAACATGTCGGAAGAGTTGTTTTGCATGAAAAAAATAAATATTTGGATCTTGGTTTGTAACTATATTGTCATTCTTATATATATATATATATATATATATATATATATATATATATATATTTCCCCCAAATCTCTGACCTTGATGGAGGTGAAACTAGAATTTGCTGCTATGGTTTCAAATGATCCAAAAATAACAGCAAGGGAAAACTCGATTCCAAATATTTCTCATATGTTATATCTCTCCTCTTTTGGAAATAGGGTACAATTATGAATATCTCCAGTATCAAATAAGCCTTATACACTGTGAAATTTACTTTATGTATGAAAACCAAGGATAAAGATATAACATATATGAAATATTTGGAATCAAGTCTCCTCTTACTGTTATTTAAGATCATTTGAAATTATAGCAGCAAGTTTTAGTCTCCCCTCCATCAAAGCCAGAGGTTTTGAGAAAATATCAGATATAAAGGTAATAGTAACCTTCTGGACGGTGGCTCACCAATTTGATTGATCACTGGCATGCTCCTCTAATTGCTTTGGTCCAAGTTTGCACCACTGTAGATTGGTCTTGACTATGTCCTTGTAGCATGTTTTCTTTTTTTGAGGATCAATATATATATAATGCACAAAATAAAATAAATATATGTATAGGAAAAACATCAATGGGAGGAAAGGTTATATATGCTCTTTAAACCTTGACATCCAAGATGAAAACCATTGTCCAAAGAATCCAAATTATTAATACTCATCTCAAAAGTTCTAAAACATAATAGCAAAGTAATATTGAAATCTAACATTACATAACAAACAAAAAGAACTGTTTATTTTTTATTTGTTTTCAAAACTGAAACTTTGATGTCATTATTTGTTTTGTTATATAGTGTTTATTTTATCAATCGTTTTAATAAACATTTTTCCATGCCAAATATGTTTTCTTTTTCTTAAATATTTTATTATTGAAATCCGAAAAAAGAAAAATGAAAGTGAATAGACTAATATTTACGTAATTTTTCACTGGTAGTAAGTATGAGAGAAGTTTGAAAAAGTGATACCTTGTATATTTTTATTTCGCCCAAATGTATCAGTGAGGATTGCAAATTGCATTGTTATGATGACTGAACATTACCTGAAAGTTTCATCTCTCTGTTGCAGATATTGACAGTGTGGGACTCAGCAACCCCTATCATGGATGTATGTCAGAAGTAAAGATGCATCTGGCAAAAGTACATTGGGAATGATGCTTACTTTCTAGAAAAATATATTTTGGAGTACAAAAGGTTGCTCAATTTAATGGTACCACTCCTGTCTTTGTAGCTCTTCAACATTTGGAGTAAAAAAAAAAAAAAATAGGAAACTTTTGGAACAACTGTCATATTTTTGTTTCTTGACCATTTTTTCAGTTTATTGTTTTCTATAATATAAATCTCACCTGTCTGTTTAGATGTATGTATGTATGTTTGTATGTCTGCCTAAAAATTTTGACAGAAGCGACGGATTTTCACGAGATCAGTATTGTTGTGAAGCTCAGTTCTTTGGACGACAAATATTGCAAAATTGGCTAAAAAAAACCCTCAACTGGGCACTTTTCTACAAGGAGGGGGTCGCTTTTTTTGCCGATATTCTCGAAAGTCATTCCCTCTTTTTGATTGACTAGCCTTAATTTAAACCTTCGCCACTTCCAGTTTGGCGATGGACGCAATGGCAAAGACGTCACGTTTTTTTTTTTATTCACATTCTTTTCCTTCTTCATGGTACGGTTCAAGCCTACTTGCCTACTACCACTTTTTTTCTTTTATTTTTTTTTTGTTTGCTCAACACACACCTCCAAACACCCTGGCAATGACGGGCAACCAGGCTAGTTAGTAATAAATGCCCAAATCTAATTTTTAATTTTTTTTCAGAAGGGAGCTGCTTAATTTCTTAAAACTTACTGAAGTAAAATAGGCAAAAAAAATCTGAAAGAAATCAATATTATATAGAAACAACTGGCCTAACGAAAAAAAAATAGTCTTAATAAATACTTTTCAAAAACAATTCCTGGAAGATCAAGCTGGCATGAAATATAGATAGCAGCCATAAAGGGAATAGCATCTTTTCTTAAAAGAGTCTTTGGATATAAATTTAAATCATAATGAAATCAATTGTTAGCTCCAGGAGGGAGCCCTTTGATCTCATAAAACTAACCAAAGTAAAATAATTTTTTTAAAAATTGGATAACTTCCCTCTATATTATAGACTAGCCTGTGTGCCCAGTGTTGCCCGGGTGTTTGGAGGTGTGTGTTGTGCAAAAAAGAAAAAAAAGTGGTACTAGGCAGGCAGGCTCGAGCCCGTACTGCGAAGGTGGAAAAGAAAGTGAAAGAAAATCTGACGTCTTACCACTACTCCATGATGCGACGGTAGTTCAGAACGTTAAAATTAGGCAAAGTCAATCCAAGTGATACGATGACTTGCAAAAATTGCTCTAAAAAAATCGAACCCTCCTTGTAGAAAAGTGCCCAGTTGAGGGTGAAGGAATTAATGTTTTTGGCCAATTTTTCAATATTAGTTGCTCGAGACGTCGAGCTTCATAATGATACCAATATCGTGAAAGTTTGTCACCTCTGTCAAAAGTTTTAGGCTGACATACTAATATACATACATACATACATACATTTAAACAAACAAGTGAGATTTATAGTATAGACTAGCGGGGGAGGGGGGTATCCGGCATTGCCCGGGTGTTTGGAGGTGTGTGTGCTCGGGCCGTGGTGGGGGGTGTTAATCAAAACATAAGAATAAGCGAAGTAAAAAGTACTAAACAAAAAAAAGCAAAGAAAGAAAACAGAAAAACGAACGTTAAAACTTCTTTAAAAAATCTGAAAAATAAAAACCAAAAAAAAAAAAACACGTGAAAAATGGCTTAAATAACCCTGTTTCAATATTAAAATTTAAAAAATCGAAAAAAAAAAGACATCTTACACCACAATTCGAACCCAAAACGTTTAGATAATGAGGCCACACTCTAAGCAACTGAGCTAAGACAACGTCCACGAAGTTAGGTCACTTTTTAAAATCTTTAAACTAAATCAGGTTCCGACGTCATTTGCGCATACGTAGAACCGAACTCGTCATGAGAGGAGGGTTTTTGCTGACCCCCCCCCCCCTTGTAGAAAACTGCTAATTTCAGGGTGAAAAAATTAATGTTTTTGGCCAATTTTTCGATATTTGTCGGGCGAAGGTTGGAAGTTTAAAATGATACCGATCTGGCAAAAATCTGTGACCCGTGTGGAAAGTTTTTGCGAGACATACAAACACACATACATACATACACACATTTTCGCTTTTATATATATAGACTAGCGAGGGGTACCCGGCATTGCCCGGGTGTTTGGAGGTGTGTGTGAAAACTCCGGGGGGGAGGGGGTAAAAAAAATGTTTTGGTAGCTAAGTATGAGGATTGGACCCGAACCGTTGAGGCAAAGTTGTAAATCAAAGTGTGAAAAAAAAAGAGTGCGACGGTTTTTACCATTGGGCCTCCACGAGATGCTAACGGAAACACGTTTGAATTTATTTAATTACTTGAATTTGGCAGGTGCACATTTTAATGACTTAATGAGGTCAAGTTTGACTGCGGGATAGTATTTCATTTACTGCGGGAACGCTTTTTTTTATTTTTATTTTCCCAAGATGTTATAGGAAAAAGACTAACCCACATGCGGCGAGCGACAAATGTTGAATATTTATCTTCCCGAAGTCGAGCAAATTAAATAGACAGGCGAGCTTCGTTGTTAACTGTGAGATATTACGATTTATATGTGATATAAAAAGTTTTAAAAAGTTGTGAACCGACCGACCGCTTCTCTGAAAAAAGCCTTTTATAGACATACAGAAAAACCGAACACACGTACAAACATACATACATTTTCGCTTTTATATTTATAGAAGATGTACCAACGTAGATCCAATATACAAGGGAATAAAGAAAGATAGAGAGAAAATGAAAGTTTTAATAGAAATTATTTCACTTTTGCTCCAGGTAACGCCGGGTACACTTGCTAGTTGCACAATAATATACCAATTTGACTTTTGTTACTTATTTCCTCTTTGTGAAGGACACACGTGAAAACGATTGGTCGAAGCAGCGGGAATATCAGGCTACAGGAAAGTGAAACCAACTTTTCATCGGGTTGTTATTACGGGTTAGCAGCATATAACATCTACATGCTTAGTGTGTTCAGCTGGGATAATCTATCCAATAAAGTGCTACTTTGCCCTCCTGATCTCTCAAGGCGGCTTTCGATGTCGTCTCACCTTTCAGCACTCTAACGTTAGCGTAATGCTAACAATCAGCAGCAGCTGAATCTGAATACAGGTATGAATACATGTTCTTGTGTTTACATTACTCTGCAGCAGAGTTGTTCAAACGATTATATATATATATATATATATATATATATATATATATATATATATATACTAGTAGGCTACCTGGCATTGGCCGGTCATAAAATATGCATAAATTTAATGCAAAAGCTGAGGCATGCGCATGCAAGTATTATGGGTTTTTTGCTTAAACAGTTCACTTCTTGAAAATAAAAAAAATAAAAAAAAAATACTCGAGCTGAGATCAAAACCAAAACCTAAAGCGAGTGAGTCAAGTATGATAACCATTAGGCCAGCTAGACATGTTCTTAAAAAAGTGTTTTCAAACCTACTTATTGCTAATATAAGGAATCTGTCATGTGAACGATTCACACATGTACATTCATGAAAAAGTTGACAAACTGATAAAAATCTGATGCACCCACCCACGTACCAATTTTTCAATTTTGATCTCTTAGCAAACCCTTTTTTCCGGATGAAAACTGATTAGAAAGTTTTCCGCAAGTCTGAATACTCTATATACAAACTTTTAAGCATATAGATAAAACATTTGTTGAGTATATAATTTGATAATTGTCCTCACACACATTCTCACTTATTTAAATATACTAGCAGGGAGACTCGACGTTGCCCGGGATTGAATGATGATCAAGGAATATTTCACACTCCTATATTTTTATTGTCATTGAAATCCACCTGGGAGGAATCTTCACATGCCTCCATGCAGTAACTTAGTCCAAAATATATGTTATTCTACATTGCACTCTAAAGAACCTATCATTTCTTTTATAAAATTATTTTATATAAACTTCTTTCCAACTAAGGAAAAAAAAACATTAAGAAATTTACATTCGGGGTGTGAACGTACAGACCACATCATGCAAAAAAAAACAAAAAAACTTAACCACAGTAAAATTTTCACGGCTCGTTGTTTTATCATTGTTGCTAAGCGACGACGTGGAAAAAATGGCTTTACTGATGATCGATAAATTAAAATAATGGTTTCGATTATCGGTAATTATCGGGGGTATTCTGAGGCAAAACTAAGATCACTCTCAGACTTATAGACTAAAGTTCTGTAAATTTTAAAGAGAATCTGTTCAGCTATTTCAGAGTTTATAAGGAATGAACTCACACACACAAAGACAAAGTTGCATTTATATAATTGTATATATATATATATATATATATATATATATATGTTAGTTGTGGGAGATTCCAATATTTTTCCTGATTCTGATGCAATTACATTTACCGATTCCGATTCTTTATATATCTCAAAATATTTAACTATAGAGTTGCTATTTTTTTCTGATTATTGTAAAAACACACGTTAGATGTGCCTGTATTTTCTCAAATGCAAAATACACTTGTGTTGGATGATTTTAGTTTTATTGGTAGTTTAAAAATCAATAAATATTTATTATTTTATCATTATTACCAGCAGTGGAAGAGTTTGCTTTAAACAATATCAAAAAAAGAAAGGGAATTAAAAGAATCGTTTTTGTCATCGGAAAATCGGCACAATTTTTTCTGATTCCAATATCCTTAAAAGTTCTGATTTTTCCGATTCCAATTAATTGTCCCAACAATAATTTGTATATTAATAAAATGCATACACTCTTTAAATTATCTCAACTTGATACATGAATATGCTATGCCACTTTCCCAAGACATGTTAAGGAATAAAGAATGGCGCTTCCAGCAGGATGAAGCACTTCTCCATTATCATCATGATGTAAAACCATATCTTGATAGTCACCTGCGAAACAGTTAGTTAGGACGAAGAGGAAGTATCGAGTACTGTCTACGGTCACCAGATTTGACCCCCTTCCTTCATGGATTTTTTTTCTTTTTTGGGGATGGGGGCATGTTAAACACAAGGTCCACACCACAAAACGAGCTACAATGAATGAAAGCAACCGTCTAGCTGAAACCACTGTCAGTAATTTTCCCCACTCTTTATCTGTGCCTAAATCAAAACGTAGATTCCATGAACAAAGCTTCTTTCTTAGAAGTGCACGCCTGTGGAACTCTCTTCCGTTTGCCTCTTTCCCACCTGACTACAACTTGGATGTCTTCAAGTCCAACACAAACAAGTTCCTGATGAACCGCCCCCCCCTCCTTAAGTAAGACACTTTATGAGATCTCCATTACTAGCGATTACTATGATATCGTCCCATTCATTACTGTACACGCAATAACCCTTATCGCCGAGTGGCCTCCGGGCCTTGATAAGTGGTGACTTCCTTGTAAAAAAAAAAAAAAAAGAAAAAAAGCAACCATTGAAAGAAGATGTTTCAACATACCAATTGAAATGATTAGGAACGTTTTCAATTCAATCAGTGAGTGTCGTCAGCTGTTCATGGACCACAATGGCCAATAATTTAAATACTTTCGATTATTAGCTGGTTTCTATATTTGTTCACAGTATTTTGATGTAGGAAACTTTTCTTTCTTATAATAAATGTTGGTTTTAGGTTCATTTAAAGAGTGTATACATTTTATTGGGACATCCTATATATATATATAATGTATGTATGTATTAGCAGGAAGACCCGGCATTGCTCAGGATTGAATGAGAATCAATGAACGTTCCACAAAATATTTTTATTGTCATCGAAATTGATGAAGTTTCCCATTTTTCAATCAAATCAATTGATTGCCTGCATTGGAAGGAAACTTCACATGCTTTCCCACATTGATTCAACCCACAATACAGTGTAGTCTACATTGCACTGTAGAGAACATACTGTTGATTTTATAAAATTATTTTTATATAATAGCTTGAGTAAAAGTTTATAATTCAAAAGTCCTGTATTTATTTTGAGCATGTCCCTATCTTATCAAAGAACTTACTGTTGATTTATACACCAGGCCCTTCTGCTTGTGCGTTGATAAAAACTTTATAAATGCACTGTGATGTTGGCTTTATAAAGTTTTAACTTTGGAGAAAATCGAACTGTTCCTTCTTTAATCGGATTTTTCAATTATTGATTAACGATTTTCAATACTTATCAGAGGCATTTCGATACAAAATATATCTAATAACACTCTCAGACACATAAAGTATATTTGTTTGAAATTTCATAAAAATTGGTCCAGCCATTTCATAGTCTATATGGAATGAATTCAGACACATGCTTTAATAATAATAAAACCTTAATAAATTATATATATATATATATATATATATATATATATATATATATATATATATATATATAAGTGAACGTGTGTCTGTCTGTCTGTGTACATTTTCCTACACAATAACTCTGTTAATTTTTAGTCTACAGACTCGAAATTTGATGTACAGGGTACTGAGATTTGGGAAAATCTTTGTAATTCGATTTAGGCCAGAAATTTGGCTGTTATGGGGTCAAAGTTTAACGATTTGACCTTTGAGAACTCTACCAAACTCCTCCGACAATTTTGGGTCTAAACACTTGAAATTTTAGATATAGGTTCCTTGGATCTAACTTAATAACTTGATTTGAGCCCAAAACAATAAATATTACAGGGTCATAATAGGGGTCAAAGTTTTAAAAAATTGACCGCTTTTTTTTTTTTTTACTCAACATAAACCTCCAAACACCGGGCAATGCTGGACTGAACTGCTAGTATATTTATTAAAATGAAATTGTATGTGTGTGTTTGTGTGTATATTTCCCTACCAAACTACTCTGTCAATTTTCAGTCTGCAGACTCGAGATTTGACATAAGGGGTATTGAGATTTGGGAAAATCTTTTTAATTAGTTTTCGGCCAGAAATTTGGTTGTCAAGAGGTCAAAGTTTGACCTTTGAAAACTCCTCCATCAATTTTTGGTCTAAACACTTGAAATTTTAGGTGTAGGTTACTTGGACATGGGTCAAATTTTATAATTTGATTTGAGCCCAAAACAATGAGGGGTCAAAATTGGGCTCAAAGTTTTAAAAAAATTTACATAAAGGGTATTCAGAGATAGGGCAAGCTTTTTAAACGGTTTGGGTCGAAAAGTTGAGCTGTCACGGGGTCAAAGTTAAAAAGATTTGATCTTTGCGGTCTCTAGTAAACTACTCGGCTAATTTTTGGTCTAAACATTTGAAATTTTACATAATAGGTATTCAGACATGCGGCAAGCATTTTAATCATTTTTGGGGTGAAAATTTGGTTGCCAAAAGGTCAAAGTTAAAAGAGTTGACCTTTTAGATTCTACCAAATTCCTCCACCAATTTTGTGTCTAAACACTTGAAATTTTAGATATAGGTAAATTTTAGATGTAGTTGAAATTTTACATAAAGGGTATTCACACATAGGCAAAGTTATGAACAGTATATAGGGTCCAAGAAAGCCGGGCTGAAGTGCTAGCACATTTATTAAAATGAAATTGTATGTGTGTGTCTGTGTGTACATTTCCCTACCAAACTACTCTGTCAATTTTCAGTCTGCAGACTCGAGATTTAACATAAGGGGTATTGAGATTTTGGAAAAAAATTTTTAATCGGTTTTCAGTCAGAAATTTGGCTGTCATGGGGTCAAAGTTCAATGATTTGACCTTTGAAAACTCTACAAAACTCCTCCGACAATTTTGGGTATAAACACTTGAAATTTTAGATGTAGGTTACTTGGACATGGATCAAACTTTTTAATTTGATTTGAGCCCAAAACAATAAATGTTAAGGGGTCAAAATTGGGGTCAAAGTTAAAAAAAAATGTGACTTCTGCGATCTCTACCAGATTACTCAGCCAATTTCTGGTCTAAACATTTGAAATTTTACATAAAGGATATTCAGACATAGGGCAAGCTTTTTAATCACTTTCATTTAGGATGTTAGCAACCTTCTTGTAGTCCTTCCCTTAAGTACATAACGATGATGATGTTGATGATGATGATCATCAGTTATTTACCTATATGGCATTTGTTTAGTAAGGATGTTGGCAATCTTCTCATGGTCCTCCTGTAAATACCTGATGTCTTTCTAGAGAGAATTCTGACTAGAAAAATATCGAGAGGTAACTAATACCAACAATAGAATCGTTGGATTCATATGATGACAATGATGATGACAATGATTAGTTATTTACATATGTGGCATTTGTTTAGCAATACAAATTCCTGATTTCCCACATTTTTACCAAATTAATTATTTCAGTTCTCTTAATTAACATTCCCCTGTCCTAATTATCATGACTACAGGTAACAGCACACCTGATAGGAAGTAGAAGACTTTGTTTTTATTACAAATTAAAACATATTCTGGTAATGCCCACTATTACTAATTAGATTGCATGAATTGCAAAGTTAGCATCTTTCCTATATTTTATTTATTGTTTGCTTTAGCAATTTTTTTTTCTCTCTCTTATAATAGAATCGCATGGATCTAACCTATTTCCTACACCTGTAATTCTTGAAGAACGCATTTGGATTACGATGTGTTGGACGTGTCACTTCTCTAATGGCAATTAGAAGTAAGTCTTATTTACCTTTTTTCTAATTGGCCAAACCTTCATCACTTGCCATCTTGACAGACCAATATTAATAGAACATGTTTGCAATAGACTCATGACTCGTTTCTGGTTATTTATTTATTTTTTAATTCTTATTTACCCACTTTCTACCTCGCACTGTCACTACTGCGCCACCCCTTCTCAACCTCTCTATCTCATTCTCGACTGACCTTTCTCACTCACAACTGATCTCTCCCTAATAA
Organism: Euprymna scolopes; assembly: GCF_053919585.1. Lineage (NCBI taxonomy): Eukaryota > Metazoa > Mollusca > Cephalopoda > Sepiida > Sepiolidae > Euprymna > Euprymna scolopes. The sequence continues at coordinate 24,946,128 of NC_136493.1, forward strand.
ATAGTTCTCTTTCTCTCTTTTTTACTAACGACTGTAGACAATTACTGAGAGAGAGACAGAGACAGACAGACATCCATATAAGTTAGTGAGGAAAAGAGACCAACAGAGAATTAGTGAGTAAGAAAGACCTGTAGAAAGTTAGTGAGAAACAGATATGTATAGAAATGGTGAGAGAGAGATAGAGAGAGAGAGACTTGTATAGAAATGGTGAGAGAGGGAGAGATAGAGACCTGTATAGAAATGGTGTGTGAGAGAGAGAGAGAGAGAGAGAGAGAGAGAGAGAGAGAGAGTGACCTATATAGAAATGGTGAGAGAGGGAGAGAGAGACCTCTATAGAAATGGTGAAAAGGGGAGAGAGAGACCTATATAGAAATGGTGATAGAGGGAGAGAGGGAGAGAGAGAGACCTGTATAGAAATGGTGAGAGAGGGAGAGAGAGACCTGTATAGAAATGGTGAGAGAGGGAGAGAGAGAGAGACCTGTATAGAAATGGTGAGAGAGGGAGAGAGAGAGACCTGTATAGAAATGGTGAGAGAGGGAGAGAGAGACCTGTATAGAAATGGTGAGAGAGGGAGAAAGAGAGAGACCTGTATAGAAATGGTTAGAGAGGGAGAGAGAGAGAGACCTGTATAGAAATGGTGAGAGAGGGAGAGAGAGAGAGACCTGTAAAGAAATGGTGAGAGAGGGAGAGAGAGAGAGAGAGAGAGAGACCTGTATAGAAATGGTGAGAGAGGGAGAGAGAGAGACCTGTAAAGAAATGGTGAGAGAGGGAGAGAGAGAGACCTGTATAGAAATGGTGAGAGAGGGAAAGAGAGAGACCTGTATAGAAATAGTGAGAGAGGGAGAGATAGACCTGTAAAGAAATGGTGAGAGAGGGAGAGAGAGAGAGACCTGTAAAGAAATGGTGAGAGAGGGAGAGAGAAAGAGAGAGAAACCTGTATAGAAATGATGAGAAAGAGAGAGAGAGACCTGTAAAGAAATGGTGAGAGAGGGAGAGAGAGAGAGAGACCTGTAAAGAAATGGTGAGAGAGGGAGAGAGAAAGAGAGAGAAACCTGTATAGAAATGATGAGAAAGAGAGGGAGAGACCTGTATAGAAATGGTGAGAGAGGGAGAGAGAGAGAGAGACCTGTAAAGAAATGGTGAGAGAGGAAGAGAGAGAGAGAGACCTATATAGAAATGGTGAGAGAGGGAGAGAGAGAGAGAGAGAGACCTGTATAGAAATGGTGAGAGAGGGAGAGAGAGAGAGACCTGTATAGAAATGGTGAGAGAGGGAGAGAGAGACCTGTATAGAAATGGTGAGAGAGAGAGACCTGTATTTCTGGATTGGCAATGAGTGCAACATTTTTTTTTTTTGCTCAACACACACCTCCAAACACCTGGACAACGCCGGGCACCCAGGCTAGTTTATAGATAAAGGTTACAACAAAAGAAAAACGGGACTGAACAATGTTAGTACTATTTCTGTGCTTTTTTTTTTTTTAAACCAAAAGACCACTAAAAAAAGATATACTCGACATCATCCTCGAGTGTCTTAGCTACGGGAGTTTGTCAGGACAATCTTGCATGAGGATTCCCCTTATAAGTAAACCCTGACTAAATATTCAAAATCACATAGTATTTGAAGCTCAAATAAAATCCCTCGGTATTACTAACCCAAACTAGCTTATATCAGGAACTAGCCTGGGTGCTCGGCGTTGCCCAGGTGTTTGGAGGTGTGTGTTGACAAAAGAAAAAGTTGTGGGCAGGCAGGCTCGAACCCGTACCGCGAAGGAGGAAAAAAATGTGGAAAAAAACGTGATGTCTTTGCCGTTGCGTCCATCGCTAAACCGAAAGTTGTGAAGGTTTAAATTAAGACTAGTCAGTTGAAAAGAGGGTATGACTTTCGAAAATATTGACGAAAAAAGTGACCTCTTCTTGTAGAAAAGTGCCCGGTTGAGGGTGAAGGAATTAACGTTTTTAGCCAATTTTTGGATATTTGTCATCCGAATGATCGAGCTCCAAAATGATACTAATCTTGTGAAAATCCGTCGCCTCTGTCGAAAGTTTTAAGCAGACATACAAACATACATACATACTTACATACATGCATTTAAACAAACAGGTAAGATTTATATTATAGGCTAGCGAGGGGTATCCGGCATTGCCCGGGTGTTTGGAGGTGGGTGTGTTGGGGGTGGGGTAGATCAAAACAACCCTGTTTAAAGAAAATAAACGTTGGCCGAGGGGAGAGGAAGTGATAAGTGTCTTAAGTTAACAATTATAAAGTGAAATTGACAGGTGCAAGAAAGTTAAGTTGTGTGATGTTTGACCTTGAAACATGACGCGGCTGCAAACCAGTTTTTACTTTTTTTATAATCGAAAAATCGGCGATCGGAAAAAATCTCGAAAATAGCGTGTAAAAGTCGGGCAAATTAAAAATAGATGCAACCCCCGGTCATAACTCGTAGATGTTATGATTTAGACATTATATAAAAAGTTTTATGAAGAAGTGAGCCGACCGAGAAGCCTGGCAAAAAAAGCCTTTGGCGAACATACACAAAAATACACACACACACACACACACACATTTTCGCTTTTATATATATATAGATGGTGTACTTTCTTCAAGTGATGTTGCTTATAATAACAGTATGAAGCTGAATACTCCACCAGACTAGATGAATTCTTGTCCTGGTGTTCTGTTGTGTGGGGGGAAAATGAGTTGTCTGCTTATTTTGCATATCAATGTTCATAATTATGGTGTATCGGTCCTTTTTGAGGGGATTTATAAAATAAAAGCGAAACATATCTTTTTATATTTTGTCTCTGCATCTCTTGACCGTGTTGGCTCCCCTGGAACAAAAGCTCATTATAACAAATGCAAGTCTCATTTCTCTGGACAATTGGAACATTATTCGTTTCATGGTCAGTGTTGCGCCCCTGTTCTTTGCCTATCCTTAGAAGAAGGGTGGGAATTTCTTTATCGACTCATCTGCCATACATCACTACTCTTCGTCACTTCCACAAGAATCTTCATCTTCTGACGGCTGTGTCTGTCGGACTTTAACTGTCAACTCTAAACTCGAACTGAAGACTAACTCACTGACTAAAAATGTCCCATGTGTGTTTCTATATATTTTAGGGGTAGAGGAAGGATATAAGTCCCTACGTCATTGGCATGCCATTATGCACTCAATGCTCATCCTTGTCAAGGTTGTTCCAGTTTTAAGCTAGAGTCAACCAGTTTGGTTTGACACCTTGATCCCGTCTACACTAGAAAACCTGTTTAACCTCTGTCGGCTTGCTCTTCATTACACTGGAATCTAGTAAAACCAAGAGACCACAAGAAAGATATACTATAACATAGAAAACTGGTCAATTAGGTAGATGAAAATTAATATTCGTAACTTCTTTATTCATTCAACATTTAAGATGTAAAATAACTTTAACGAAATGTTCGATTATCTATATATCTCAGAGAAATCGAGTGTTAGCCTATAGGAAGGGAGACCCTTGATTTCTGATAACTTCAACTGAACTAAAATGAAACAAAAATAATCCAGGGATCTTGATTAAGAAAGCATCCCTCCTTTGGTTCAATCAAAAATAATAGTTGGCCAAAACGCTGTGAAACAACTAGAAAATCAGGATAATAGTCCGCAAATAAATAAATAAAAGGAAAATTAATGTTCTTAACTTCTTTACTAACTTAACATTTGAGATATAAAAGGAACTTTAACGAAATATTCGATTATCTGTATATCCTATAGAGAAATCGAGTAGGCCAGGGATCTTGATTAAGAAAGCATCCCTCTTTTGGTTCAATCAAAATTAATATTTACTTGTTTACTAAGTCACCGTTTGAGAGGTCGGAAACTTTAACAGAATACTTGAATAATTACGTATCTCATATAGAAAGTAAGTGTTAGCTTCAAGAAGGATCGGTTCCCTTGATTTTTGAGAATGTTGAAATAAAATGAAACAGAAAAAAACAACTGTTGTCTGTATGCCTTTTATGTAATCAGATTGTATTGGTGGATGTCTTCACCTGCATAATCTTTGTTTTCTGCTTAATACTACATTCGTATTGTGAACTTTTGTTTGTGTTCTCTGCACAGTTTATGATTGTCTGCTTATTGTTCAAATTCGGTGCTTGATCTTGACACTAGCCATAATGTCAGTTATGTGGATTTGGTCAGTCACACTCAGTGTCTTCTAAATTTAATGGCTACCCAGATATGGAACCCCTAGCAGCACAGTAGTTTTTCTTATTCGTATTATTTGGATTCAGGAGACTACTGTTCTCATCTTGAGAGTCATTTTCACAAAATTTCGGTCAATTTAACCTCAGAACTTCTTTCAGTTGGAAAGAATTTGAGAATTTGGACAGAATTTTGAACAGGACAGAACCCTTTATTTACTTCACGGGGTAGCATGTTCTCATTCCATCAGCAATCAGATAGAGGTCATAAGTAATTTTCAATTGTATTTTTCAGTCGCCCACACTGAGAATTGCATCTTCAATCTTCAGTATGGGCGACCAAAAAATACAATTGCAAATTACTTAGGACCTCTATCCAGTTATAGCTGACGGAATGAGAGCATGTTACCCCCGTGAAGTAAATAAAGGATTTAATTCGAAATTCCTTCCAAATTCTTGAGTTCGACAAAAACATTTGAAGATACACCTGAAAAAGGTTACATTGACTGAAAGGTTGTGAAAATGACACTCAAGATGAGAACAGTAATCCGATCAATCCAAATAATACGAATAACTAATCTTCATCTTAAAAATTCAAAAACATTTTTTATGTTCAAAGATAAGGATGGCAAATGGATAACTGGGTGGTCTGACACAAATGATTAGAAGATCCATATGTATGCCAGCAGATGAGCAGGAAAGAGCAGTCTGAGCATCTCATGGGCAGTTGAGTTTTATGTGACTCTCAGAGAGAAATGAGCCCTGTGGCTTTGAGTTAATGGATCGTGATCAGTTGGGCTTGGGTTTTGATTTAGTCAGGCTAAGAATTCTCATTTGCAAGTCTGTTGTGCAGTAGAAGAAAATGAATATCATTGTAACCTCAGATCATTTAGGGTTTAAGAGCCCGAGCTGATGAGGAAAAACAAAAGCAACAGTTTCCGGTCGACACCGGTTGATCTTTATCTTCACACATGCACGTGATATTCATAAACAAACATAAAATCAAATTTGTTTGGGGTTTTCAACAAGATTTATTTTTTAATGTAGGTGCATTTTTTTTTTAATTTATTTATTCATAAGACTTTTTAATAAAAAAACAAAAAACAAAAGATAATTATTTCATATTTCAATAGTTATATAATTATTTTTTTTTTATAGCCATTTTAATTTTTAAATAAGACCCCCCCCACTCCCTCCCGAGTTGTTTATTTTTTTCATCAGAAAATCGATTGTTAACAATAGTTAGAGTTTTATTTTAAGAAAAAAGATGGGGGAATAAATATTTATTTTTTATTGTACGGGGGGGGGGGACTATAATTGATTGCCTATCCTCCTCCACCTCCTCCTCCTCCCCCCGATTATCATCATCATCATCATCATCATCATCATCATCTGTTTAACGCTCGTTTTGCAATTTTTAAAAATTGACTTCCAAACTAATCTCTCTCTGGTCAAATCTTTATTTTTTTCCTTTTTTCTTTCAAGTCCATCTTTATCACTTCCTCCCATCTTTTCCTCGACCTTTCCCCTTTGAACTGACCTTGCTATTTCAACTGTGCTAAATCTATTAACCCAAGAACTCTAACCCATTCTTTTAACATGACCATACCAGCCAAGTCTGTACATATCTCCCTATATTATCCAGATTTAATCTTCCTCTGAAGTCATCAGGTCTAAACTTGTCTTTAAGACTCACATTACACATCCATTATATCATTCTCATATCGTTTCTCTCCATGCAACGCATGTCCTCTACCTCACAAGCCAGGTTTCATTTCCATATATCATCACACTATGTACACATGCTTCATAGATGCTTCACTTGGTCAACAGTGGTAATACTCTACATTACCTGTTCAAGATATTCTCTTTTAAGTGTTTATGTTGTTTCAATAAATTATCATGGTTGTGAATATTTATGTGTCATTGCCAACCTTCTTTCCTAGCCTATTCCTATTGTGACATTTTTCCTGTCGCTATGCAGCATCTTATTCTTATTCTGTATAATAAAGGTCAATGTGTATTTATCTGCATATTTTTTATACAGGGTGTTTTGTTTTTCTTGTTTTTTTTTTTAGAGGTGGTGAACTTTAAATTGATGACTATTTTGTTTACTTCTTGCAGATTTAGCAACTATAGCTTATTGTGAGTTCAGCTTGATTTGGCAATTCATCATGTCGATTCAGCAGTTCAGAGCCATATGCCACACAGCGCACAATATGATAACTTTACTGAGAGAAACATTTGATGAACGAATAATTTCAACAAAATAGACCTAGCCACCTTGTTCATGCGATTTAACCCTATTAGATAATTATTTTTAGGAATATGTTAAGCCTCGTGTTTGTGCTGATAAACCAAACACAATAGACCATTTGGAAGACAGTTAATATTCAACATTTATTGCCGAAATACACCCTAATTTACTGCATAGAGTTTGTAAAAATTGGACCTCTAGATTATGCCATATATGTGCAAGCCTCGGGGGCCATATGCCCAAAATTGTATTTAAATTATAAATGCCAAAAATTTATCTGTGGAATAAACCACATATTTTTATAATAAATATATTTTTCTCTGATTTGTTTGAATTTAAAGTTCGCTGCTTCTAAAAGTGACACTCTATATATAACCGACTTGTAACAAATGTGGGAATAGAATTTCTTTTCTCAAACGAACATACCAGGTTTATCATGTTTGTTGATGACATTGAATGGAAATCACATCTGACGAGTTGATGGGAGGAAAATTTCTATGAAAACATAAAATCATAGAATTATCATCCCATTAACGAAATGGCTGCAATGAAGAGATCCAAGATGAAATAAGCAAGGTTTGTATAAGAGAAAAAAATGTAAGTTTTGGAATTTCAACAAAATTATCTACTACTCTATATAAATAAATATACATCTGTCCTATCACAAAAGTTAGCAATTAAAAGAAGGTCTCTTTTTATAGCCTCCAGATGAAACTATTTCAAGTAGTGAGGGGAAGTGAGAAAGCAAATAGTGAGTTACACAACCTCTGACGTCTAAAATGAATCTGGAAAGAAATTTTTTTACTCTAAATAAAAAGTCAACAGTAGATGTGCTTTTTTTTCCTTTTATGTCATCAGAAATGATAATGTACAAAAATTTAAAATATTAACGGAATTCTATTTTATTATTAGTGCAAACATTGATGAAGCACTTTTATTTTTGTTCACTTTTGAGGGAGGATGTACACTGGTATGGACATATGATGTGCCCTCAATAAGTTTCCAGATTTGTGTTGTACAGGCATTTAAAATTATCGTAGACTCTTAAAATTCAGTATGTTATTGCTTTGCATCTTATGAGATGACTGACCAATTTTGGTGATTTTAGGTTCAAATGAACAGCTGCAGCAGGAATTAGAATACACTCTACTAAAGCCTGATTGTTACAGCTGGTGAATTTTAAAAATGCAATATGGATGTGATGACACTTAAGAAGAACGATATGCAATAAAAGTCTGTTTAAAGTTGGGAAAAAAATGCCACAGAAATGTATGAGATGCTTTAGACTGCTTTTGGACCATCTTGCATGAATCGAGCATCAGTTTTTGAGTGGCATAAGAAATTCAAGATTGACAGGAAGTCTGTGAGGGATGATGAGAGGTGTGGGAGGAGTAAGGAAGTCAGAACACCAAAGTTGATTGGCGAAATAAAGAATTTCATGAATAAGGACTATCATGTGTCTATAGAGACAATAAGTGCACAGTTTGATGTCAGTGTGGGAACTGTACACACAATTAGTTGCAAGGAACTGAAGATGCAGAAGATTTGCGCAAAGTTTGTCCCAAGGATGCAGTGCACAATGTCATCCTTGTCACAGACTATTTTACCAAGATGGGCATCAAGACAGTTCCTCACCCTTCCTATCATCCAGACCTTACTCCCTGTGACTTTTAGCTATTTCCTAAGCTCAAGGAAAACCTTCGTTATGAGATGATTAAGGAGATGAAAGAAGCTGTGACGATGGTTATTGACACACTTACACAAGAGGACTTCCATGGGGCCTTCCAGAAGTTGTTAGACCGGTACAAGTGCATTGCAGCCAGAGGAGATTACTTCGAAGGAGACTAGAGTTCAGGTGTGTACTATCAATAAAAGTGCCCATATAAAAAAATAATCTGGAAACTTATTGAAGCACCTCGTAATTCTTTGAAATATTTGTACTTTATTCAGTGCTAACTAATAAATTTACGAGGGGGGGTGGTGTTTAGAGTTTAACAATTTCAAAATCTTTTTGATTACCAATCTGTTTATATCTTTAAAAAAATGATAGAAAAATAATTAATTTTTTGAAATAAATAATAAAAAAAATTCACTATACTGTGATATTTAAACTTTAAAATCTTATTAAAAAAAAAAAAAAATATTAAAAAAACGATAAAACAAAATGGATATCCCTGGGAAGAGTATCTGTGCAGAAACCAAACCAAGGGTGGAACAATCACCAACCTCTCTTTTACCAGTATTTCTTCAATCTAGTGGCAAGAAGTCATTGATGACTGAAAACAATACCAGGATAAGGAGAGAAAGACTGGTTTATTTTAGGAGTTCCCTTTTTCTAGACTAATTGCATAACAAAGGCTTTAGAATCCAGTCTACCCTACTATTTCATCCATAATTAATCTAGAAAAGACTGGTTTTATTTGGGAGTTCCCCTTTTTTAGATCAAGGCTTGAGAGTCTAGTCTACTCTACTTTTTAATCCATGGGTCGGCAACTTTTTGAAGCATGAAGGCCAAAAAGCTATGCTAATCATAGAGGGAGGACCAAATAGTTTTGTCTACATTGTCATAGAGGACAACAATTTTATTAAATATGTAAATCAATTTCCTATGCATTTGAAGAAAACAAGTATTAAATATATGATTATATTTAAGCGATATCACTTATTTTACTGGGGGTAGGGGGTGATGGGCTAGTGGGGGTGATGGACTGATGACCTGAATGTCCCAAATTCAAATCCAGTTCATTCCACAAAAATATAACTTTCCTTTAGGATGTTGGCAATCTTCATGTGGTCTCTCCCATAATCCCTAATGTCTTCCTAGAAATAATTCTGACTAGAAAACTATTGTGGAAACCAAAGCCAACAATAGAATCTTCGGATTCGTGCAGTATGATGATGATGAGTTATTTTACTACAGGAATACATATATATGTATATATATATATATATATATATATATATATATATATATATATATATAAACATTTTACAAAAATATTTTTATTTATACTATGCCTTAAGTAAGTTGGTAAGCCAAACAAAATTCACTCTAGGCCGGATTTGGCTTGCGGGCCGGAGGTTGCCAATCCCTGATTTTATCCATAATTAAGAAGGGTGTATATGGATTCATACTTTTCCAATAATCTATATAATTATGAAACTCTGAAGACCTAGCTTGCTTTTTTGCATCTTATCTTTGAGAATCGGGCGATTCCATCTTTTAAAAAACGGGATGATAGGTGAATTATATACATATAGTCCTCCACATACATTACTGTTTCACAGCTCATCAGTGCGACTAGACCAGCACCTTTTCCTAGCCAGGGATTGAACCTACAAAAATATGTCTGTGTGCATGGGCATGGCTCAGAGGCAAAAGAATGAGGGTGGAGAGTTGTATGTTTTGGTTTCGATTCTAGCTGATGGCACCCAAATCATATATATATATATATATATATATATATATATATATATATATATATATAATTTAAAGGAGATTAGAACAATAGTCTAAAGAGCAAAGTGTATTTTAATGTAATAGTAAAATTACTAGTTTAATTAAAATACAGGGAAAGAAAAAGTGCACATTACTAAATATATATATATATATATATATATATATATATATATATATATATATATATATATATAGTTTTGATTTATCTACTATATATTAGGTTCAATATAGTAATCGATAGAGAATTGTCTATATAATAATAAATACATAATCTGCATTAATAAGCGTATCTTACGACTGGGCAATGCCAGGCAGCCTGCTATTTATTAATAAAAATGCTGCAGTAGTCTCAACACACCTTCAAGGTGGCATGTTAAGCACGCACTCCATGTCTGTAACCACTTATTTTTCTACTAATTTAGCATCACTTTTCACACGTGTAGGAGTCAATCTCCAGTTTTCACAGTTTAACGGATTATCTGTCTCGAAATTCCACTCTGCACGGTCTTGTCCAATCTTCCTGCAATTGGGTTCTTTTTTTAATTTAAAAAATTTTTAAATTAAAATTTTTTTTTTTTATTGCATTTTCACCTCAAACACACAGTGCCACTTTGATGTAGGGGGCTACTATCTGTGGCATAATTTGCAGGGTTACTATGTAGGGAGTTGAGCAGCAAGATTTCCGTTTACTTTACAATTGAACTTCTGCATGTTAGGGAAGCAGGAACCCGGAAGGGAATTCCAAAGTCTAGCAGTCCTAGGGAAGAAACTATTAGAGTAGAAGGTTTTCTTACATCTGGTGATTTCTACTGTAAAGGGGTGTGATTTTGATGCTTGTCGGATTTATCGGGGGTATTTACGTCGAGCGAGTACAAGGGCTTGTTGTTTGTTGGAGCATCCACCATTAAAATACTTGTAAAACAGGCAGAGGGATGCAACATTTCGTTGAAGAGGAGCGTTTCACATCAACATATCTGTATAATGCACTTTAATATTTATACTTGAAAATCTTATTTATATAAAAAGAAAAAAAGAAGATAATCCCAGTAAAGGTGGCCGCATTTGATAAAGCAAGTGTTGCACAAGCTCTAACTACACTTCTCTTGTATGCTTGAGTCTCGTGTTGAAAGGGAGTATATATGAATGTGTGCTTTTCCAAATTTTATTCATCAAAGTGCTGCAGTAATCCCAACAGAATTTGAACATGGAATGCAGTTGAAGTTGAAGAGATACAAAGATGGGAGCGGTACCATTAAAACGAGCGATCATTTGTGCTCCAGAATTTATTTTTCTACATAGTCACCACCATTCTCAATACACCTTCACCAGGAATTTAATGACACATCTCTGCCTTTATCGTTATTTTCATGGCAAGTGCTCGTCTGAGCTTCAATCTCTGGTACCCCCCTCGTCAGTCTTTCACGAAAAACACCCGTCTAGCTGAAACCACTGTCAATAACTTTCCCCACTCTTTATCTGTGCCTAAATCAAAACGTAGATGACATGAACAAAGCTTCTTTCTTAGAACTGCACGCATGTGGAACTCTTTTCCGTCTGCTTGTTTCCCACCTGACTATAACTTGGATGTCTTCAAATCCAATATAAACAAATTCCTGATAAACCTCCCCTTTAAGTAACCCAATTTATCAAATCTCCATTACTAACGATTACTATATTATCCCATTGATTACGGTACACACGCAATAACCCTTATCCACGAGTGGTCTCCCGGCCTTGATAAGTGGTAACTCCCATGTAAAAAAAAAAAAAAAGAAATCGTATTTCTGTCATAGATGAATATGTCAGTAAGCAGCTGTGAATAGCGTTCGTGTGCGTGCGCGTGCGCGCGCGTGTGTGTTTGTGTTCAACCCACAATTAAAGTAACATTTGAATAAAGTGAGAAATCAAGACGATATTATAAGCAGAACAATAAGATTTACCCTGCGAAGAGACAAAAGCTGTGTTTTGTAATGAAAGTCCTTGTGAAGCAAAACCCACAAAATTAAGTCTCTTGTCGTTCTTTTTTTTTGGGGGGGGGGTATTTAATACGATAATGTATTGTTTTTGTTACGTGAATGTAGGTGGAAGAACCCCCCCCCCTTTTTTTTGCAATCGAATCTTTTGGAACTGTTTTTCTTCACATGAATGAAAACATATCAAGAACGAATTCCGTTGATGCATAATCCGCATAATACGCCTATTCATGTTTCATGCACATTTAAAAAAGAAAAAAAAAAAAAAAAAAAAAAAAGAGAACGTGCACAGAGATAAAATGTAAACAAACAAACAAACAAACAAACAAAATAATTGAAAATTAACTGATGCAACTAAGATAACAAACTCCGACTTTACCAATTTTAAAATGAATTGTTCTAATATTGAATTTGTTTGTACTACCGACTTAGTTTTAAAAACATACTCCTTGAATTTTTTTTTGTTTCCATTTTCATTTTTATGTAATTTTAATACACATCTAATGGTTAATATTTAAATAAACAAAGCGACATTCGTTTTATCTATTTAAATATTTAGCTAACAAGAACAATTGTTTGATTTTTTTTTTTTTTACAAAAGAGAGGGCTAATTTTTTTTTTTTACTATGATTAAACCCTTAGAGACATTTATTATTTCAATATATATATATATATATATATATATATATATATATATATATATATATATATATATATACGACAATTATGCTACACAGAATATTCCGCGTTTCATTCTCGTAAGAATTTGTCAGCCTGACGAATTTTCATGAGAATGAAATGCAGAATATTCTGTGTAGCTAAATTGCCATATATATTTCATAACTTATTACCTAGCTCTACCTATGTATTGAGCACTGTTGAAATAAGTACTGAAAATTTATGCATAAAATTATATCTTCATATATTAATTTATGTGATTAAATGAAGTAATCATACCTAATTACTAAGAGTATTTAAAGTTGAGCACTGTCTGAGAAATGAAAACTAAAAGGCAGTCAACTAACTTTTATGCAATGTTCACGACTTCTGTGTGTTTGAGCCCTTTAGACTGTCTTTTGTCTGCACTCGGATTTGGTGTTTATAAGTTGTTAAATTCCCTTCAATCCTGTGGCAATTGTTAGAGAAAGGCTTAGCATAATGGAATCAAAGGTGGCTTCATGGCTGGGTTCGATTATCACTTCCTACACTGATGATTGCAAAACCATGAAACACTAGAGTCTGTAGGCATAAAAAATAATTATTATTTATATATATACTAGCCTGGGTGCCCAGCGTTGCCCAGGTGTTTGGAGGTGTGTGTTGAGAAAAAAATAGAAAAAAAAAAGTGGTAGTAGACAGGCAGGTTTGAACCTGTATTGCGAAGGAGGAAAAGAATGTGAAAAAAAAAAAAAAGTGACACGTTTGCTATTGCGCCCATCGCCAAACCAGAAGTGATGTAGGTTTAAATTAAGGCCAGTCAATCGAAAAGAGGGGATGACTCTCAAAAATATTGACGAAAAAAGCGACCCCTCCCTGTAGAAAAGTGCCCAGTTGAGGGTGAAGGAATTAATGTTTTGACCAATTTTTCGATATTTGTTGTCCGAAGAGTCGATCTTCAAAATGATATCAATCTCGTGAAAATCCGCCGCCTTTGTCGAAAGTTTTAGACATACATACATACATACATACATACATACATACATACATTTAAACAGACAGGTGAGATTTATGTCATAGATTATAGAAATTGCTCCAGACAAGACGTGAAGCCAATTTGTCAAGAACTAACGAGAATGAAAGATGACTAATACAAAGACAGGAGATGCCCATTGGTCGTAGTCTTGAAAAGACAAAGGTTATAAGTATGAGGAAAACAGTCCACAGGGGGAGTTTTTCAACCTTGCAGTTCTTGGAAAGAAGTTACTGAAATAAAGGAAGCTCTATTAACAATGAGGTATCCAAACAACGAATTGATGAAGACCATATGACTAACAAATAAAACGAGCTGAAACAAAGGAAGCAGAGAATTTAGATCAGGCATGCCATAATAGTATTTACAAAAAAAAAAAAAAACTGAGATTAGCAATATTACGTCTGTGAGAGAGAGGTTACAGAGAAGAAAGGGTTTGGCCAATCAAATTAGAGATATGTTTCTACAAAATTATCATTAATAGTAAATTATATAATTGGACAAAGAAGACAGCCGTAAAATTTAAAAGGGGTTTGTCAGTATTGATGATATTTTATACAATAGATTCACACTTCAATCCTGTACATTTATCCACCATTAGCCTCTACTTTTTAGACAAGATAAAAAAAAGAGTCCAATCTAATAAAACCTACACAATCTAATAGAATCTACACTATCAACCCTCTAACCCTTGTCCCATTACTGCAGTGTTGCATCACTTTACCTGTTTTACAAGTACTTTAATGTAATGTGCTCTAATAAAACTGTAGCACTTATGCCATATTGATATACATACTCCCGAATAACCTGTCAAAATTTGGCACATTGGTATACATACTCCCAAATAGCCTGTCAAAATTTGCCATATTGATATACATACTCCCGAATAGCCTGTCAAAATTTGCCATATTGATATACATACTCCTGAATAACCTGTCAAAATTTGGTACATTGATATACATACTCCCGAATAGCCTGTCAAAATTTGCCACATTGATATACATACTCCCGAATAACCTGTCAAAATTTGCCATATTGATATACATACTCCCGAATAGCCTGTCAAAATTTGCCATATTGATATACATACTCCCGAATAGCCTGTCAAAATTTGCCACATTGATATACATACTCCTGAATAGCCTGTCAAAATTTGCCACATTGATATACATACTCCCGAATAACCTGTCAAAATTTGCCATATTGATATACATACTCCTGAATAACCTGTCAAAATTTGGCACATTGATATACATACTCCCGAATAGCCTGTCAAAATTTGCCATATTGATATACATACTCCTGAATAACCTGTAAAAATTGATATACATACTCCCGAATAGCCCGGTAAAATCCCACCCCTTCACTGTTGAGATCCCGAGATGCCAAAAAACTTTTACTCTAATAGCTTCTTCCCACAGATTGCTAGACTTTAGAATTCACTTTCTCTTTTCCTGCTTACTGAAATGTGGAAGTTTACATGCAATGCGAACATCTATCTTGCTGCTCAACTTCCCACATCATCCGCTGTAGACATGATCCAAATAGTAGCCCCTTACGTTCAAGTTGCAATAAGCCTTGTTTATGGCGAGAAAAATATATATATATAGGAAGAGAGATATAGCGATAGATAGATATTGATATATAAAAAAATAAATAATTCTGCCTATGTGTGAAACAGATATACACCGCAAGATAACTAGTTCCTCTTCACTATTGAGATCTGTTGATGCCGGAAAGTTTTCTACTCTAATACTCTCTACCCCCGAACTGTTCATTTTTTTAATTTCCTACATGTTTTCTGCTCCCTGATTGTACTAACGTGCAGAAGTTTCAATGTAATGTTAACAAACATCTTCTCACATAGTCCCCTGTGGACATGATCCCAAATTGTAGCAATTTCTACGCAAATGGCAATATTCCTTGTTTGAGGTGAATAAGAGTAAAAAGGAATAATTAATGAACCAATGATGCACACACAAACACTGGTGGCGCAGTGGTTAGAGTACTTAGAAAAATCAATTGTAAAAGTGATATACTACTGAAGGTTGGAGGTTCAATTCTCAGTGTGGGCGACCGAAAAATACAATTGAAAATTACTTAGGACTTTTATCCAGTCATAGCTGACAGAACAAGAGCATGTGACCCCCGTGAAGTAAATAAAGGATTCCGTTTGAAATTGCGTCCAAATTCCCGAGTTCAACAGAAACATTTCCGATTTTGGTAAGATATACCTGAAGAAGGTCGGAGGTTACATTGACCGAAACGTTGTGAAAATGACACTCAAGATGAGAACAGTAGTCCGATGAATCCAAATAATACGAATGCTTGTGTTGGTTATGTAGTCAGTATATCTTGAAGCTTTTGCAGTTGGAATTTTTCTAGTTTATTGAGATTACACCAGTGCACTGTCCAGGTTTCACGCCCATATAAAAGTGTAGGGATAACAATCATGTGGTATAATTGAGTTTAGTTTATAATTGAGAGATTTTTATTTTTGAAAATGTGCTTTGTTAGTTTGCTGAATGCCCTGCACGCAAAGCCAATTTGGTTTTCAATTTCATTCTCAATTGAACCCTTTCAATTGATCTACTTTCATTTGTTTGTTTTTTACAAATCAAAACCCAGAGGTCACACAAGGATAAGGGTTAATGAGTGTACGGTAATCAATGGGACACTATCACTGTAAGCATCAATAGTGGACATTTGGTAAATTGGATTACTTAAGGGGTTGGCTCATCAAAAACTTGTTAACATTGAACTTGAAGACCATATTGTAGTCAGCTGGAAAGCAGGCAAATGGAACAGTTCCACAGGCATGCAGTTCTAAGAAAGAAGTTTTGTTCATGGAATCTATGTTTAGGTTTAGGCACAGACAAAGAGTGAGAAATTATTGACAGTGGTTTCAGCTAGATGAGTGTTTTTCGTGAAAGTTAATCTGGAATTTTAAGAAGAATGCTGGTGTAGTCATCCTTAATTGGGCTGTGTACCATGTTATCATTGTGGGAAAATTTTAATCTGCAGTAGATTCTTTTTGTTCAAGGTGGCGAAATGCTCCTTCCAATGATTCAAAATTGATTGTGGATTTTTGAGGATGGTCTGCTGCGAGGAGTGTTCCAGTTGAGGATCTGATAGGGCCAACAATTTGTTTTACATCAGCATGGAATTTTCTAAGATTTACGTGATACTAGGAGGATATATAAAAGATATGAAGTTTCCATGAGAGTCTAAGAATATATAAAAAAATTTGAGTGGTCCTCTGTCGAGCTTTGTTGGAGTTACCTCCCCTTTGCCAGCCAATTTTAACACAAATACAAAACCATAGCCATAAAATAGAGACTAACTCCAAGAATACAAAAATATCTATGGAGCCAGTAACTTTTCTCTTTTCTTTTCCAAATAACAACGAATGATGATCGAAGGCCAATCCAATGGAAACATTGTACAAATAACACTCAAGATGTGAACAACAGTCCGATCAATACAAGTAGTATAAACAATCAGCCCTCATCTAAAAAATTCAAAACTTTAAAAAATACAAAGTTTCTATGATACGGGGAGGATACATAAAAGATATCACAAAGCTTCTATGATATTGGGAGGATGTAAAGTTTCAACTAAAATGTCAGCATGTACTAATATTAACCTACTGACGTTTTCAAAAAGTGATTAATAAATAAATAAAATAAATATTGATTTTTATTTGCATGCTCCTCTTTTAAAAACTTCATAATCAAAAGTTCCTTTTTTTCCCCATGACGAAGCAATCGAAAATTATTGATTAATAATTTTAATAATTACTTCTGCCAATGCACGGTTATGTTTCTGGTTGAGTTTGTTTGTTACTATGTGATGAGACCGCATGTGATCCCTTGCTCAACAACATCGCTGACCCCAATGCTATGTGTCATGGATGTCTTCTCGTTTGTCTTCTATTTTGGCCGTGTTGTCATCTTTCACATTGGCAGCTGCTAAGGGGGGTGGGGGAGCGCACAGGTTCACACGTATAAAAAATAAAATAAAGCAAAAAACACAAACTCTGACACATTCTGCAAATATCAATGATTTCCACAAAGTTGGTTCTGGCTCACTCGGCACTAACAGAAATAACCAGAAAAGGTCAGCTGAGTGTTTCTCAATTTTTAACGAACGCACAGTCTGTTTTCAGCTAATATGAATCTATGACAGCTACTTTTTTATAAATTGGAAGAAAATATAAAAATTGATTTTAATCGCGCAGGTTTAGTGTTAGGATTGGGGCAGATACATTATTTATTGTATTTCCATGTTTTTCCTGTTTATAATTTTTTCATAAGGGTTTAACATTTCACCATCAACTGCTCTCGGTTTAGAGACCAGCGGCCAAGCACATCAAAGATGTTAGCTTTCAACTTCTCCATGATTAATCCTGGAAAAGCCTGGCACAAGTAAGTGACTCGGTCATCATCCTTGTCCAGAGCCTTGGTGAACTGCTTGATTAAGCTGAGCATGATCTGCAGAGGTGGGAAGAGTATTCTGTCTCTCTCCACGAGGTCGTTGAGGATGTTCCTTTCTTTGCAAGACACTAATTCCTCCTGTACAGGCCAGTATTCATTCGTGTTTGCTGAGCACCAATATTTGGAAGATTTCAAGGTTTATGACTTCAAATTGATCCCTTTTCAGCACAATCACCCAGAACTGTCAGACTAGTATATTTCTTGTCATTAAAATAATTATTTTCAATCAAAACAATTATTCAACATGACATCTTACTCCGACCAATTTCTAAAATGTTCCACACATGCATAAATGTGAACAAAAATGTAAAAAAACTACAGATAGCCATAGTTAAAAAAAACTTGACATGATTAAACTAAACCAATGTGATTTTCGGATTCAGTGCATCAAATTCATTTTAAAATCAGCGGCTGAGAAACTTTGTGGAAACTGTGGGTCAGTGAACGCAGAAGTACCGTGTCAATTGCACATTGTGGGTGTGTATGCCTATGTGTGTGTGTGTGTGTGTGTGTGTGTGTGTGTGTATGCGTGTGTGTGCATGTGTGTGTTGAACAATATATATGTCTTTTTGTTGTGAGGAGGGAGATGAATAATATGTACTTTGTCCTTTGTTGTCATTTGTACTTTTCTGTTATTGTTATTTGTCCTTTTCTATTTCAGCTCCCATAGCTGAGCAGCCTTTATGGTCTTTGAAATAAACTGGTTTTCATTTCTTGTGTGTGTGTGTGTATGTGTGCGTGTGTGTGACACCATTGACTCTCTACATCTCCATTCTATCAAGGCTGTTTTCATCAGTTGATGTCAGTTCATCTCTATCTTCCAAAGCTCTATCGGTCTGCACCAATCCATGACCTGCCTTCAACTGTGTTCAACTGGAAACTGTCCTCAACTGTCGCAAACCCAAAACTGTCTGTAAACCGTCATAAACTATCGCAGAACTCTTCGGCACTCCTAAAACTAACTCTAAAATATATTGACCCATCCCTTGTTCCCGTTACCAAAACATTTTGATTAACAATCCTATTTTTACTTTCTTTTGTGTTCCTTTGTGAACACCTTCTTATACCTGTGTTTTGATGATAGACTTATCTCCTCTTTTTTGTTAAATATTTTTCCCCTTTTTTTACTTCCTAACACTTGGAGGGCAAGGACCAACATCGATAATATCATACTAGCATCCACATCGCTTAACCAAGAATCACTAAACTTAGCTACAATATCCATCATGATTTAGCTTAGAACTTATTTAATTTTGGGTTGTCATGGTCATAGAAAAGTTGAAAGTTACATTTTTTAGCAATAACTTAGGTTCTGTTTATTATAGAGACTTGCTGCTTGACCCATATTGTAACCAATGAAGTCTCACATTTTTATATGACCTTTGTGGAAATTTTGATGGAATTTAAATTTCAGATTTTTATAAATTTGGTTTGTGGATTTGATGCTCTTTATGTATGCGAAATTTTAGCCAGAATTTTTTTTTTTGTTTTAGTTATAAGCATTTCTGTGGCATAACTTTGTGAATACTTTGTATAATATGGAGAAGTAAGGCCCATCTAAGAGTTTGACCCATCCTTATGTTGTCAGGCACAGGTATGCACACTCATGACTGATCTGTGTTCTTGTTAATTACACACTGGGCAACAATTTTTTTACTTTTTGAATATGGTCTAGATTTCTACAAGAGATTTATGGAATTCTTGCACTGCTGAGTTAGAAAATGGCATCAATTTCTCTTCATCAGGTTAAGATTTTGTGTTAAGTTGCTTTGAAAAAAAATCAGATTTTCTAATAAAATCGATTACATTTTTGTGGCATTATCAACAGATTTTGTCAACACATATCATCCTAAATATGTTTTCAAGAGAAAAATGTTCTGCCAACAAATCATATTGATTACCTGATAGAAACATCGATTACTGTAAACTGAATGGTGTGTATCAATAAAGTTAGGTACACATAAATTATATGTTGCTTCACCATTGTCCAAACTTCCGGGCTTGAACTTCCGTTTCTTTGAACTCATGGAATGCTCAGTAGTAGGAAGGTTTTTCTTCAGATTTCAACAGTAGTTAACCACCATGACTGTGTCCCAGTGATCCTAATACCTGGTTTCCATCTCTTTCAGGTCCTGATGGAATCTCTCGTCACTCATTGAACCTAGGTTCTCAGGAAACCGGTCGATATGTGAAAGTAGTGCTTCTCGACGCTTATGTTGCAGCCCAGTTTTCTGAAAGCAGTCATCATGCTATTGACAAGTTTTGTGTAGTTTCTGGTCTTATTGTTGGCAAGAAAATTCTTCACTACCAGAACAAATAGCTTCCAGTTCCACTTTTTTATTGAGTTT
Organism: Euprymna scolopes; assembly: GCF_053919585.1. Classification (NCBI taxonomy): domain Eukaryota; kingdom Metazoa; phylum Mollusca; class Cephalopoda; order Sepiida; family Sepiolidae; genus Euprymna; species Euprymna scolopes. The sequence continues at coordinate 24,966,532 of NC_136493.1, forward strand.
TCAAACTCTGGATCTCTGACGAGCTGCCAGATCTGAAGACCATCAAAGATGTCAGCTTTCAACTCCTCCATGATTAATCCTGGAAAAGCCTAGTACAAGTAAGTGAATCGGTCATCATCCTTGTCCAGAGCCTTGGTGAACTGCTTGATTAAGCTGAGCATAATCTGCAGCAGTAGGAAGAGTATTCTGTCTCTCTCCACGAGTAGGTCGTTCAGGGTGTTCCTTTCTTTGAAAGGCACTAATTCCTCCTGTACAGGCCAGTATTCATTCTTTTGGAAGATTCCAAAGTTTTATGACTTCAAACTGATCCCTTTGTCGACATAATCACCCAGAACTATCAGTCCTGAATATTTCTTGTCATTAAAATTATTTCCAATCAAAACAATTATTCAACATGACATTTTACTCTGACAAACTTCTAAAATGTTCCACACATTCATAAATGTGAACAAAAACGTAAAAAAAAGAACATGTAGCCATAGCTATTTGACCTGATTGAACAAAACCGATGTGTTTTTCGGATTCAGTGCATCAAATACGTTCTAAATCAGCTGAAAAAACGCAGACAACAAATTTATTGTTATGAATTCATCAACCATAATATTTTAAACTGATAAATATTTCTCTTATACTGTTTAAAAAATCATTTTGAGTACTGAAAAAATATTCCTTAGGGTAGCGGGACAGCACTACTGTCAAAGGAAAAGTAAGATGCCTCCTTCCTTCTGCTAGTCTGTGGGAGACTCTTGGGCATAGTCAAGAACCCATTTAGCCCCAATCAGGGTAATGTGAAGTCATTGTCGTGGAAAGCAGGTGATGTGACTGATGTAATATGGAAGCAAAGAGAAATGATTCCATTCATAGTTTTGTATTTTGTTGTACTGAGCAGAAGATGCCGTTGGGTACAATGGTCAGGACCAGCACCCAGTATGGGCACTGCTCGGACAGAAAGAAACTGCAATCTACTCTCTTTACAACTGCAAAGAAAGCTATGGCAATACGTCAAACGCTTTATTTGAGAAACAGCGTGAATAGGGTTCTGAATCAGAACACCTCGCTCGGTAAGAATTTCCTTGATAGACAAGTGGCGCCTGATCGTCATCAAACTACTCAGCAAAGAATAACAGGAAAGATTGTGGATAGAAGAAGCAGAGGACGACAGTGAGAAACATACATTGACAGTTTGAATACCTGGGAAACATCAAAAATGATGAGCAACAATGAATTCATGAATGCTTCGAAGAAGAGAGATAGATGAAGAGGCATAGCCATCAATGCCTGTACCAGGCAAGACACTACTTGAATGAATGATTTATTAGAAAAATTACTCCTTATTTATTTATTTTTTTTTCCTGTCTTTGTTTCGAATCTTTATTCATCCAATCATTTTGACTGAATCAGATGATTCTATTGCGGGCATTGGTTTACCCGATTTTTTCTACTTAGAACTCTTTCTAGAAAGGACATCAGATACTTACAGGAGGCACCATGTGAAGACTGTCAACATCCGTAAATGAAAGAATTTCTGTGGAATAAACTGGATTCGAACTTGGCACACCCTGGTTGTCAATCTATATTATTAACCACTTAGTCACCATCACCGTTATCGCCCAAATCATTATTTAAATGGTACAATATTTTGTAAACCTTTAAATATTGTATTATTCACATTATTCGGACTACTCCTTCTCATTTTGGTGGTCATTTTCACAATGTTTTTCGCTGACATAACCTCCAACCTTTTTCAGCTGCATCTTTTGAGCTCTGTAATCTTTACAGAATTTTGAAATGGGCATTTTATTTAATCTATGGAGTAGATTATTCCTGTTCTGTCATCCATGGTTTAATAGAAGTTTCTTTTTTTTTTTACTTTGGAATCACCACTTATCAAGGCTCGGAGGCTACTCAAGGATAAGAGTTAATGAATGTAAGATGGTAGTAGAGTAATTTTTAATGGTGTAAATTGGGTAAAATTTGATTATTCATGGGGAAGGCTCAACAAGAATTTGTTTATATTGGATTTGAAGGCTACCATGTTGTACTCAACTGGGAAGCAGACCAACGAAATAGTATTCCACAGGCAGTTCTGGGAAACAAATTTTGTTCATGGAATCTGCGTTTAGATTTAGGCACAGATAGATGTGATATAGTGGTTGTAGTTAGTCGAGTATTTTATTGTGAAAACTTGGCAAGGAGGGACCATAGATTGGACTTGAAGATGACCATGTTATAGTCAGCTGGAAAGCAGGCCAGTGGAACATAGTTCCACAGATGGGCAGTTCTAAGAAAGAAGCCTTGATCATGGAATTTGCGTTTAGATTTATGCACTGGTAGAGAAGAGGGGAACTTGATGGTAGAGGTTGTATAAGTATAATAGATTTTTTATTTTATTTTTATTTGTATTTTTCTGTAGTGAAGATTGCACTTTAAACTCCCAGAAAACTGCCAGTTTGAACTAATATGCCTTTGTTTATTGCACGCTTCTACGAACCGTGGCTGATGGAATGGGAACAATCTACCATGAGGATTAAATTAAGTGTTCAGTTTAAAATTCTGTATAAATTCCTGATTTTGAAAAGATGCACCTGAAAAATGATGGGGGTTTCATCAACTGAAATGTTATGAAAAAAAAAAAAAAAAACAACCTCTACCATTAAGTGCTCCTATTCTCTATCAGGGGATTGGAACGTTTTGGAGTGGCCGATTCGGCGAAGGGACAATTCGGTGTCGACCACGCCAGTTACATTTTTATGAAGATTGTATAATTTATTTTTTAAAAATTAAGGAAAACAATATGAAAATGTATCACTTAAACTGTTTTTAAGAAAAATGTTTGTTTTTTTTGTTTTTTTGCAAAACTCTTTTCTTTTTTTGGGGGGTTAATTATTTTCTGATTTTAATCATTTTATTTTTATTTGTATTTTTTTGTAGTGAAGATTGTACTTTAAACTCCCAGAAAACTGTCACTTTGAATTGATATGCCTTTAATAGTTGCACATTTCTACCAACCGTGGCTGATAGAACGGGAACAATCTACCAACGAGGATAAAATTAAGTGAACATCAAAGCGGCAAATCAAGTGAAAATAATATATAAAAAAAAAAAATCTCTTCCATCAAGTTCCCCTACTCTCTACCAGTGCCGAAATCTAAATGCAAATTCTATGAACAAGGCTTCTTTCCTAGAACTGCCTCCCTGTGAAACTCTGTTCTACTTGCCTGCTTCCCAGTTAACTACAACATTGTCTTTCAAGTCCAATGCGAGTAATTTTTTGCTATCCCATCCCCTTAAATAATCCAATTCTGCCCAATTCCCACCAAAAACGATCACTGACCTGTTATCTCATTAACCAGCTAACACTCATTAATCCTTATCCTCGAGTGGCCTCAAGGTCTTGATAAATGGTGACTCCCTTGTTTAAAAAAAAAAATAAAAATAAGAATGGTAATCTGAATAATTCAAATTATCATATTAAAAAAAAAAAAAATTTTTTTAAAACATAAATATTATTTGTTGCTAATGGTTCAAAACCTGAAAAGGCCATTTTGTACGAAGAAACAAATACTGAAGGAACGGAGTAAATTGTATTCACTCACAGCAAGTGGAGGGGGGAAAAAAACTGAATATTGATTGTATCTTATTGATTAGGCAGATCAATATATTGGCCCGGAATACAGCAGTCAGCTAATCATATCTGGCACCACCATTTGACATAACTGCTAAGAAAACATGAGAAATAACACTGAGAAATTTGTATTAAACAAAGGTTTGATTTTTCTGAACTGCAGTCTGTTGTTTTTTTTTTTTTTTTTAAATTTTATTTTACTTATTCCAAACACAACATTCTCATGGACTTTATTATGTGATTTACAGTGTAAAGTGTTGGCAAATGGTTATAACTACTAAATTGAATATGCGAATGTTGAGGAACAAAAAGAAGTTGATAATATATATATTAAAAAAAAAAAAAAATTGCTTTGGGGTAGGAGTTATGTGTCTGAATGAAATTGATTCTGTAAACCTTTATAATTACAGGCCAATATAGTAGGCACATAGGTGGGTAGGTTAAATCCTTCTTTGCTAGTAGATGGCAAGGCTTAATTACTTGCTTCCCCATGGAGGCAGAATTAGACATGAGGTCAGTTTTTATCGGGTATGTGTGTGTGTGGGGGGGGGGAGTCTTCACCTCTTCAAAAAAGGGAACTCTAAATTCGGACAAAAATTGTCTCAGTCCAGAAAGATTTCTCTCTCATTGATTGAGAACAGATAAAATGTAGTATTAGAACAGATACTACACTTTGAAAAATTTATTTATTTCTGAAAATTTACAATGATTAAAAAATAAATTAGTCAGAAGGCCATTCAAAAGTGTAGAGAGGGGGGGGGTCTATAGTTATTGTTGTCACTTTACCCAAGATTTGTCTATTATGTTCCTAGCTACAATCCTTAATCGCCATAATACCTCATTTATATCAAAGGTTTTAAAATTCCCAAATCTATTTTTTAAAATTATATCTAAATATGTACATAAATATATTGTGTTTTATTAAACAATCAGATACTACACTTTGATAACAGCTAAAAGACCAAGTGCTGTTATGGTGACAATTTTATCTCCTATAATAAATTTATTTTTACATTTAATTAATGTCTATTGTTTCTAATTTGCTATAAATTATACCAGTCTTAATATGAACTCAGGTAAAAAAAAATGGACTAATGTTAACACTGATCTTGTTCCTATCTTTAATAGAATGATTAATTGTGGAAGTGTCATATTTTAAAGGTTCATATTAAATATGAACAAAAACTGGAACCCTGACTGAAATATATATATATTTTTTTTAATTTTTAAAATTTTTTTTCTTTCTTTGAAGATTGTAATATTGGGTATGGAGCAGCTGCTTTTTATTGAAACCAACCGAAAGCTCTTTTTAGTATCCTCGTTGTTCCTTTAAGTGCAATGGTCTGGATTGTCACTAAAATTTACTTTTCTGTTACTTTTTCTGGCCACTAAAAATTGTGTCTGTCTTCTGTGACTTTAACCAACCCAAAATTGACAATTTTCTGTGACCTTTTCATAGCCACTATAAACTGTGACTTTTCAATGCTAAAATTGCTTTTTCTGGCAGTTCTGGGAAAGAATCTTTGTTCATGGAATCTACGTTTAGATTTAGACACAGATAGAGAGTGTTAGAAAATTTCTTGAGTTAGTTATTTCCAACATTTTTTTTTGTTTATAGAAAAAGCAATCGTTTTTTGGACGAAGGTAATTAAAAACAAACAAATTATATTCAAAAACAATTTATATTCAATGATGATTACAAATACAATAAAAGATAATAATATGTCGGTTTGAAGATCGGCAGTTTCTGTGACCTTTTCCTAGCTGCTATAAATTGTGACTTTTCAATGCTAAAATTTACTTTTCTGTGACATTTTTTTCCTTCTTAATTATCTAAGACCAATAATCTTGATCACACTTTAAATCATTCTCAGGAAAGAAATATACTTGATCATATTTCCATGTAAGTGTATTTTGGTTGGCCTCTTGAGAGACAATGGATATTTCCTGTATGGGTGCTTGCATGAGAAGTCTATTAATGAGAAAACAGTGGTGCAATTTCCAATCGCACCATTCCTGTACCGGCATTGCTCGAGTCGAGTGGCAAAGAGAAATCCAGGATGACTAGAAGCAATGCCAGAACAAGCAGAGAAAGACTGATACTATTTTGGAATTTTTGCTTCTTTTCCTAGATTAGTTGCTGAACTGAGGCTTGAGAGTCTCATCTACTCTACTAATTAATCAATAGCTTTAGGGAAGGGATATATGAATTCATGCCTTTCTCACGAGAAATAGTAAAAGTGATATAGTAGTCTCGACAGAACCTGAACTGACACGCCATGCCGACAGTCTGTATTGTAAAAATGTGGAACTCTCTTTCTGCTGACTGTTTTTCTTTCATTTTCAAGAGTAAGGCCAATAGGCATCTTCTGTCTTTGCAATAATCATCTTTTGTTCAAGTAGCTCCTTACATCAAGTGGCTTCACGTCTTGTCTGGAGCAATTAAAAAAATGTATTGGATTAAAGCACACATACCTGTGGAACTCTGTTCTGCTTGTCTGCTTTCCAGTTGACTACAACATGGTCGTCTTCAAGTCCAATTTAAACCATCTCCTTAAATAGTCAAATTTTACCCAATTTCCATCACTGACAATCACTACACCGTTTTCTCAGTGACCGCCGTACACTTATTAAACCCTATCCTTGAGTGGCCTTCAGGCCTTGGTAGGTGGTGAGTGCCTTGTAAAAAAAAAAATAATAATACACTAAAAGCAGTGATTTAACTTGGATTCTAAAGCAGAATGGAATGTTATTTTTATTTTTTAGATTAAAACAAAATTTGCCATGAAACAATGATAGGCTTAATGTAGCAAGATTATATATGTGTAAAAAAAAATTAAAAACAGTATTTTTTCACATAAGGTTGAAAAGTGGAAAATTCCATGACAATTGAAAAGCTCAGAATCAGAGCTACATGTTATGTTATTGTGTCAGAAAGCTGCTAGTGATACTTAGCAGATAAGCTGATCTAATCTGGGGGTGGGGGGCTGTGAGAGGGAACGGTTATATTTGGGACAGTTGCTTCTAGGACTTCATGGGGATTGGTTAGGGTAGAAGGAAAAAATAAACGAAAGCATTGTTAATATCAATGATTTTGTATTGTCATTATTTACAATTGCTACAATCTGGTGCTACCAGATCAGGCTGTCTGAAGCTATCTGCATCCTGACCTGAAATACACTAAACATTGATGTTATTGTTTTTTTTTTCTTTTTGCATTTTCAAAACTCAATCATGTTCTGCAAAGCTCAAAACAAAATCAGCAATTTTCCTCTACAAAGCAACTAAACTGAACACCATGAATAAATATCTGAAGATATAAAGAACTTGAAGTATTAAACTTTTTACCAAAATCACCATATTCAGCATTAAATAACCCCCAAAACGGTTGATTTGATGTAAACTAATCAATACAGAGAAGAAAAAAAAGAAAGAAAAAGACGAAGAGAGAAAAATCTGCTGCTATGTGTCATCAACGAAACAAAATTTCAAATGCCTCTATCATGAGATTCTGCCTGGATAATCTAATGGGATTAAAGAATTGGTCTTCATAGTGCTACATTAACAGTTATATATATTTTTTTTTAAATTTTTATAATTTTCAATGAATTATATAAATTACTGCCATAAATCTGATACTTAGCCTTTTTGCTTATCTATTATATGAAGGGCAGTTGTTTCATTAAAACAATTTTTTTTTTTCAATTTTCTTATTTTGTTCCAGCTGGGGATGGGGCATCCTACCAGATGCCAGACATTCACCTGCTATCTCACGCATTCCAACCAAGAGATCTTAAAACTCTAATCCTCCCTTTAAGTGCAATTATTTGAACCTTTCTTGCTCTTGGTTTATCAAGTATATTTACCAGTGTATATGTCCCGGTAGAGAATCGAATAATGAATTATATAAATTACTGCCATAAATCTGATACTTAGCCTTTTTTTTCTTATCTATTAAAACTAAAAGAAAAATCAAAACAAATACCTACAAAGTTAGTATGTTCTTGATCGTCCTCGTCCCGAATGAATAATATCTAAATTTTAGGAAAAATTATTTATTCTTTCACATTAAACTTAAAGAGGTGATTATGTTAAACTTTACTATTTGACATAACATAGAAAGCTGTGGTGGAGTCGGATGATATCTAAACTTCGAATTTCACGTATATTTCAACAAGGTCGGTTTTTAATGTGGGGAAAATCCAGCTTCCAAAGAGGGGCACTCTGGATAGAAATAAAAATTAAAATTGTCTCAGTCATGAAGGATTTCTTCTCCACTGTCCGAAAGCAGAAAAGGCGAAGTGTAGCATCAGAACAGATACCACACTGTGATCTTGGCCTGAAGGAGTAGTGATTTCAAAAGTTTAAAAAAAAAATGACTTGGGTGCCATTAGCTAGAATCAAAACCAAAACGTTTAGCACTCTAGCTACGTTCCTTACTAATGTAGCTATCAAGAGATAACTGAGAAAGATTTAATATTAAATGACTTAAAGAAACGAATTGAATTGTGCAGAAAGAAATAGAAATACGTTGGCAAGTTGAAATCAACATTTTGCATTTCAACTTACTGACATATTTCTGTACACGCGTTATTCATCCATCCAAACAAAGATTTTACTCATTATAAACCATCCTTGGTGTATGATTACTATTTCCTGTTAATTTCAGTGTTATGTGACCAGAATTTGTTAACGTTGGACTTGAACACGTCCAAGTTGTAGTCCGGTGGGAAGCAGGCAGACGGAACAGAGTTCCACAGGCGTGCAGTTTTCCCCCAAAAGTTTTCCCCACTCTTTATCTGTGCCTAAATCAAAACGCGGATTCCATGAACAAAGCTTCTTTCTTAGAACTGCACGCCTGTGGAACTCTGTTCCGTCTGCCTGCTTCCCACCGGACTACAACTTGGATGTGTTCAAGTCCAACGTTAACAAATTCCTAATGAACCGCCCCCTTAAGTACCTATTTACAATGCCTCCCCACGGGACAGAGTTAGACACCAGGGTCGTTTTTTAACGTGGAGAAAAGGTACAAAAATAAAAAATTGTCTCAGTCATGAAGGACTGCTCCTTCACCGAAAACACTTCATCAAATCTCCACACTAACGTAATGTACTTGCAATAACCCTTATCCCTGAGTGGCTTCCGGGCCTTGATAAGTGGTGATCACTGTGTAAAAAAAAAAAAAAAAAAAAAATATTTCTGAGAAGTTAAAAAAAACATTACGATAGGTTTATATGAATAACCGAAAGTAATATTGAAATTAAAATATTTATTTGCACAAAATATAAAAATACATTATGAACAAATTAGGCACAAAGTGTGGAGGGTTAATGTGTGTCATTGATCATCCTTGGTCTTAAATACTTAAAATTGTCGATCTTACTCTTAACTAGAAATATTACCACAATATCACATTCACTCAAGGGGCTGTCTTACTTCAGATAAACCCAAATCTGAAAAGGTTTTATTTGCTCAGGCCCTATGTACTTACTATTCATAACTTAATGTGTGTGTGTGTGTGTGTGTGTGTGTGTGTGTGTGTATATACATATATATATATAAACTAAAAAGTTTGACTCATATCCAGGTAACCTACATCTAAAATTTAAAGTGTTTAGACCCAAAATTGGCTGAGTAGTTTGCTAGAGACCGCAAAGGTCAAATCTTTTAAACTTTGACCCCTTGGTAGGCCAAATTTTCAGCCAAAAAACGATTAAAAAGATTGCCTATGTCTGAATACACTTTATGTAAAATTTCAAATATTTAGACCAAAAATTGGCTGAGTAATTTGGTAGAGACCGCAGAGGTCAAAGTTTGAAAAACATTTGACCCCAATTTTAACCCCTTAACATTTATTGTTTTGAGCCAAAATCAAACTAAAAGTTTGATCCATGTCCAAGTAATCTACATTCAAAATTTCAAGTGTTTAGACCAAAAATTGGCGGAGGAGTTTGGTAGAATTTTCAAAAGTCAAATCGTTGAACTTTGACCCCTTGACAGCCAAATTTCTGGCCAGAAACCGATTAAAAAATGTTTCCTAAATCTTAATACCCCTTATGTCAAATTTCGAGTTTCTAGACTGAAAATTGACAGTTATTTGGTAGGATATGTACACAGACAGACAGACAGACATTTTCACTTATATATATATATATATATATATATATATATATACTAGCATGGGTGCCCGGCGTTGCCCGGATGTTTAGAGGTGTGTGTTGAGCAAAAATAAAAAAAGTGGTAGTAGGCAGGCAAGCTCGAACCCGTACCGCGAAGGAGGAAAAGAATGGGGAAAAAACGTGACGTGTTTGCTGTTACGACCACTACCAAACTGGAAGTGAAGTAGGTTAAAATTAAGGTTAGGCAATCGAAAAGAGGGGATGACTTTCGAAATATTGGTGAAAAAAGCGACCCCTCCTTGTAGAAAAGTGCCCAGTTGAGGGTGAAGAAATTAATGTTTTTATCCAATTTTTCGGTATTTGCCGTCTAAAGGGTCGAGCTTCAAAACGATACTGATCTTGTAAAAATACTTCGCCTCTGTCGAAAGTTTTAAGCAAACATGAAAACATACATATATACATTTATATATTTGTAGCTCAAATTTTGGGCCCAAACCGATTAAAGGCTTGCCCTATCTCTGAATACCGTTTATGTAAAAATTCAAATGTTTAGACCAGAATTTGTCTGAGTAATTTGGTAGAGACTGCAGAGATCAAATTGTTTAAAACTTTGACCCCTATTATGACCCCTAAACATTTATTGTTTTGGGCTCAAATCAAGTTATTCAGTTAGATCCATGTCCAAGGAACCTATATCTAAAATTTCAAGTGTTTAAACCCAAAATTGGTGGAGGAGTTTGGTAGAGTTCTAAAGGTCAAATTGTTGAACTTTGACCCCTTATCAGCCAAATTTCTGGCCGAAAATGGATTACAAAGATTGTCCCAAATCTCAGTACCCTGTATATCAAATTTCGAGTCTGTAGACTGAAAATTGACAGAGTTATTGTGTAGGGAAATGTACACAGACAGACAGACAGATAGACACTTTCACTTTTATATATATACTAGTATTTCAGCCCAGCCTTGCCCGGGTGTTTGGAGGTGTATGTTGAGCACAAAAAAAAGCTGTCATTTTTTTAACTTTGACCCCTATTATGACCTTAACATTTATTGATTTTGGCTCAAATCAAGTTATTAAGTTAGATCCATGTCCAAGGAACCTATATCTGAAATTTCAAGTGTTTAGACCCAAAATTGGCGGAGGAGTTTGGTAGAGTTCTCAAAGGTCAAATTGTTGAACTTTGACCCCTTACAAGCCAAATTTCTGTCCGAAAACCGATCACAAGGATTTTGCCAAATCTCAGTACCCTGTATATAAAATTTCGAGTCTGTAGACTGAAAATTGACAGAGTTATTGCGTAGGGAAATTTACACACACACAGATACACACACAGACACGTTCACTTATATATATATATATATATATATATATATATATATATATATATATATATATATATATATACTCGGGTTTTTTTTATATTCAAAAGTAATGGACTAATGAATTCAACGAGGTTGTTAGATAGTGCTCAATAAAAAGAGCTGATAATACTTGTTTATTGTTATATAAACATGCTCACATCCCGCTGCTACAAATAGCCACTTGTTTCAATCAAACAACAGATATCATCAGGCAGCGACTTGACTATTCAAAAGTTCAATGAATAATGGATTTTTATTTTAGGTAGGAACTCTTTAGAAGTTGGAGTTAAAAAATTTAAAACACAGGACTTTAATTAAATAAAAAAGTAAAAAGGGAGAGGCAATTTAAATAAAGTTAAAAGATTACAATGGGGAGAGAGTGATTGAGAAGAGAAAAAAAGGAATAGAGACAGAAATAGAGAAAGAAAATATAGAGAAAACAAAATAGAGAGAAAAAGAAGAGAGAAAATATATATATATATATATACATATACACACACATATATATATATGTATGTACATATATATATATATATATATATATATATATATATATATATATATATATATATATATATGATATGGAGAAGAAAAGAAAAAAGAAATAAATGGTTATAATAAAGAGAATAAGAACTAGAAGGAAAAGGAAAGAATAATGAGATCTAGTTAAATAGAGAAAGAGAGAAAGTAAGAATTTGACAGTATATAGAAAAAGAAAAAGAAAAAGAAAAAATCTGCGTGTCAACCAATTTATGAACAATTATACAATTCAGTAATGAAACATATTATTACAAATACAAACAGAAGATACAATCCAAGCGTCAGAAATGAACGTGTCAAAAAAGGCAGTGAATGTATTCGGCTAGCATATTTATCCTCTTACATACGTCCACGAGTAAAATCAACGCAATTCAAACATACGTCTACCATTAATTAGGCCCTTTATGCTAAATGATATAAGTTTAAAGTTTTCGCGTTTTTATTAGATAAATATATGAATAAAAGAAGAAAATAATGATAAAACAATATTAAAATTATTATTAATAACAATAAACATAATAGTAATGATAATAATAATAATAATAATGATAATAATAATAATAATAATAAAAACAGAATAAAATTAATATTTATTATCTTTTTAATATAACATATTTAGCCATAAGAGGGGATTAAATAAATTAAATAGGTCCAATAATTATAAATAAAAAACTACTAATATTTATGTATATAAAAAGAATACAATACAAATATATATATATATACACACACACACATATATATACCCAAATATACACACACATACACACACATATATATATATACATATATATATATATATATATATATATATACATATACATGCACATAAGTAAAGGTGTAACTATACTATTAAGTTGGAAGTTTAAGCTATTTAAGTATAGATATAAAGTCATATTAAATCACAAAATAATACATTCAATACCAGATTACTGATAACACAGATACAAGTACACTTACCTATAAATATATTCAGGCAAAAGAAGTAATTAAATCAACGAAATACTCAAAAATAGCGACGCACAGGTAGATAGTACCCAAATTAAAAATAATAAGATACATATGTATATACTCACAGAGAACCAACCGACATACTAATAAGCATATATATACATATATATATATATATATACATATATATATATACATAATCTTATGTATACACATACATACAAAAAATACACAAATATATGCACACAATCATATACTAATAAACAACAACGCACACACACATATATATATACTCACACATAAATATGTATAATTTACATAAATTATATATATAGAAATACATAAGAATACAAATAATTTGGCAAGGGTACAGATAGATGCATACACACATAGAAACATACAAATGGATTGAATAAACATGGGAGGGTATACCAAATAATATAGAAATATATAGATCTAAGTACACACGGTCATAAAATAAATACATAGACACATACATATACACATAGACACACAGGTATATAAGATAGGAGAAGTAAAGAATGAAATCAGGAGAGGAGAAAGTATATTAATAGAATATTAATAAATTATAGAAATCAGTGACAATTTTTAATTTATTTAAATTTTATATCTAAACTAAATTACTGAAAAGATGGGTTTTATAATGTTTGCAATTAATTGAATTTTCGTGCTTCTTATTTAATAATTTATCTCTTTCTCTAAAAGTAAGCATAAATAATTTCTCATAAAGACATAGGTAGCAAGGCGAGTTTAAAGATGAACAGGTTTTCGCTTTCTTTAAAATTTTCCAATTTACTATTGGGGAGTAACCTTGCTCTACTAGTTCATTGTAATATTTAGACAAGGAAGTTCTATTTTTGTACTCATTATTTTCAAAAGAGCACTTGTGACCGGTAAATCTTTCTTTAAAATTGTTATTTGTCATTCCTATGTAATATTTTTTTTCATTCGGATTTTCCTTAGTAGAAATAGTTGCTTGGTACACTACAGAATTAATTTGACAATTTCCTTTAAGAGGGCATTTTGATTTAATTCTACAGTTACAACTTTCGGTAGCAATGGGTGTGCTATTTTTGTTTAATATTTTGTTATTATGTTTTTTAATTATTTTTTCAAATTTAAATGGTTTTCCAATATACATAATAAAAAGAATTGTACTTTCTTACAATTCGATATTGTGAATTACTATCCCTCCATATCTAAGGAACTATTCGAAGAGGTGATGGAGTTTGCTAAACTCCTGTCTGATATAAAAGACACTGAAATTGAAATTATACGGACATGTAGAAATACTACATTAATTAGTGGAAATGATCAGTGGTTGAAAAAAGATCAAAATGACCTGTTTGACATTTCCATGGGGTCTTTGGATTCGGCTGAAATGACAGACTTAGTAGGTCTATTCATACTATACAACTTAACCAAAGACATCAATGTCATGGATATAGGCTTGTATCGTGATGATGGACTGATGATCATCAAGGAATCCAACGGCCCTAAATGTGAAAGAACCAAAAAGATTATCTTAAATGAATTCCGTAGAATTAAATTAAAAGTGGATATTATATCAGATGTTAAAACTGTAAATTTTTTGGATGTGAACTTTGATTTAAGGAAAGGCATCTACCAACCATATAGGAAGGAAAACTCAAACCCAATTTATGTACACCCCCTATCAAATCACCCAAAATCTATCATTAGGCATATCCCCAAATCCATTAGTAAAAGAATCAGTGACAATTCTTCCAATCTTGAAACATTTAATAAACATAAATATTTCTATAACAGGGCCCTTAAGGATAGTGGATACAAAAACACCCAAATTGAGTTCATAGAACCAACACACCCAAACACAAATACAAATAGAAACCGTAAGAGAAAAATCCTGTGGTACAATCCCCCTTTTAATCTGAAACTTAAAACAAATCTAGGAATGAAATTCTTAAACTTAATTAAAAAGCACTTCCCTATTAATAACATACTACATAAAATTTTCAATAAAAATACAATAAAACTTAGTTATAGCTGTAATGAAAACCTTGAAAAAATAATTAAAAAACATAATAACAAAATATTAAACAAAAATAGCACACCCATTGCTACCGAAAGTTGTAACTGTAGAATTAAATCAAAATGCCCTCTTAAAGGAAATTGTCAAATTAATTCTGTAGTGTACCAAGCAACTATTTCTACTAAGGAAAATCCGAATGAAAAAAAATATTACATAGGAATGACAAATAACAATTTTAAAGAAAGATTTACCGGTCACAAGTGCTCTTTTGAAAATAATGAGTACAAAAATAGAACTTCCTTGTCTAAATATTACAATGAACTAGTAGAGCAAGGTTACTCCCCAATAGTAAATTGGAAAATTTTAAAGAAAGCGAAAACCTGTTCATCTTTAAACTCGCCTTGCTACCTATGTCTTTATGAGAAATTATTTATACTTACTTTTAGAGAAAGAGATAAATTATTAAATAAGAAGCACGAAAATTCAATTAATTGCAAACATTATAAAACCCATCTTTTAAGTAATTTAGTTTAGATATAAAATTTAAATAAATTAAAAATTGTCACTGATTTCTATAATTTATTAATATTCTATTAATATACTTTCTCCTCTCCTGATTTCATTCTTTACTTCTCCTATCTTATATACCTGTGTGTCTATGTGTATATGTATGTGTCTATGTATTTATTTTATGACCGTGTGTACTTAGATCTATATATTTCTATATTATTTGGTATACCCTCCCATGTTTATTCAATCCATTTGTATGTTTCTATGTGTGTATGCATCTATCTGTACCCTTGCCAAATTATTTGTATTCTTATGTATTTCTATATATATAATTTATGTAAATTATACATATTTATGTGTGAGTATATATATGTGTGTGTGTGCGTTGTTGTTTATTAGTATATGATTGTGTGCATATATTTGTGTATTTTTTGTATGTATGTGTATACATAAGATTATGTATATATATATATATGTATATATATATATATATGTATATATATGCTTATTAGTATGTCGGTTGGTTCTCTGTGAGTATATACATATGTATCTTATTATTTTTAATTTGGGTACTATCTACCTGTGCGTCGCTATTTTTGAGTATTTCGTTGATTTAATTACTTCTTTTGCCTGAATATATTTATAGGTAAGTGTACTTGTATCTGTGTTATCAGTAATCTGGTATTGAATGTATTATTTTGTGATTTAATATGACTTTATATCTATACTTAAATAGCTTAAACTTCCAACTTAATAGTATAGTTACACCTTTACTTATGTGCATGTATATGTATATATATATATATATATATATATATATATATATATGTGTATGTGTGTGTATATTTGGGTATATATATGTGTGTGTGTGTATATATATATATATTTGTATTGTATTCTTTTTATATACATAAATATTAGTAGTTTTTTATTTATAATTATTGGACCTATTTAATTTATTTAATCCCCTCTTATGGCTAAATATGTTATATTAAAAAGATAATAAATATTAATTTTATTCTGTTTTTATTATTATTATTATTATTATTATTTTTATTATTATTATTATTATTATTATTATTATTATTATTATTATCATTACTATTATGTTTATTGTTATTAATAATAATTTTAATATTGTTTTATCATTATTTTCTTCTTTTATTCATATATTTATTTAATAAAAACGCGAAAACTTTAAACTTATATCATTTAGCATAAAGGGCCTAATTAATGGTAGACGTATGTTTGAATTGCGTTGATTTTACTCGTGGACGTATGTAAGAGGATAAATATGCTAGCCGAATACATTCACTGCCTTTTTTGACACGTTCATTTCTGACGCTTGGATTGTATCTTCTGTTTGTATTTGTAATAATATGTTTCATTACTGAATTGTATAATTGTTCATAAATTGGTTGACACGCAGATTTTTTCTTTTTCTTTTTCTTTTTCTATATACTGTCAAATTCTTACTTTCTCTCTTTCTCTATTTAACTAGATCTCATTATTCTTTCCTTTTCCTTCTAGTTCTTATTCTCTTTATTATAACCATTTATTTCTTTTTTCTTTTCTTCTCCATATCATATATATATATATATATATATATATATATATATATATATATATATATATATATATATACATACATATATATATATATGTGTGTGTATATGTATATATATATATATATATATATATATATTTTCTCTCTTCTTTTTCTCTCTATTTTGTTTTCTCTATAGTTTCTTTCTCTATTTCTGTCTCTATTCCTTTTTTTCTCTTCTCAATCACTCTCTCCCCATTGTAATCTTTTAACTTTATTTAAATTGCCTCTCCCTTTTTACTTTTTTATTTAATTAAAGTCCTGTGTTTTAAATTTTTTAACTCCAACTTCTAAAGAGTTCCTACCTAAAATAAAAATCCATTATTCATTGAACTTTTGAATAGTCAAGTCGCTGCCTGATGATATCTGTTGTTTGATTGAAACAAGTGGCTATTTGTAGCAGCGGGATGTGAGCATGTTTATATAACAATAAACAAGTATTATATATATATATATATACACTTGTGCCCGATATTATTCATACCCCTCGGATCTTTGAGATTTCTATAAGAATATTGCTCAAACCAGAAGGTAGACAATATTAAAGGGATTTCAAACAATAAATCAAGCATAAACATTTAATTTAAACTCAACAAATAGATAAATTATGCAAGTTTGAAACATTATACAAAGAAAAACAATAATGGCACTAGTTCAAAATTATTCATACCTCTCTAACTAATAGTCAATAGCATGCCCTTTATTCTTAATAACTGCCTGTAACCGTTTTGGATATTTATCAACAAGGTTTTTACAAGCATCAACACTGATTTTTTACCATTCTTCAATGCAGTAGTTCTCCAAATCCCTCAAATTTCTAGGTTTCCGCTTTTTAACCTCAGTTTTCAATATGTGACAGAGGTTTTCGATAGGGTTCAGGTCGGGACTCTGGCTAGGCCATTCCAAAACATTAATTTGATTATCCTCAAACCATTTCTTGATTATTTTGGCAGTATGTTTTGGATCATTATCCTGTTGAAGGACCCAGTTTGGTCCTAAATGGAGCTTCTCCGCATCCTGTCTAATGTTTTTCTGGAGTATCTCCAAATATTGCTCCTTCTTCATGGTTCCATCTATCTTGACCAAACTACCTGGACCACTAGCCGAAAAGGAGCCCCAAAACATTAGGCTACCACCACCATGTTTCACCGTGGGTATGGTGTTCTTGGGGTTGTAAGCTTCTCCTTTCTTCCTCCAAACGTAAGAAGCATCCATATGGCCAAACAATTCAATTTTTGTTTCGTCAGTCCACAAAATACTTGAGAAAACGGACTCTGGAGAATTCACATGGGTCCTAGCAAACTTTAGACATGCTGCAAGGTGTTTTCCGGTGTGCAATGGAGTCCTTCTTGGTCTTCTTCCTTTCAGACCATTTTCATTCAGAGTCCTTTGCAATGTTTGCCTTGATATTTTTATGCCAGAAGACTCCAGATTTTCTAAAATGTCCTTAGTAGTGGTGGTTGGATTTGCATTAACACTTCTTACAATATTCCTGGTGGCTCTAGCAGACAGTTTCCTTTTCCTTCCTCTACCAATCAAGTTGTTTGTTGTGTGGTGGCTCTGGAATTTTTTGATGATGCTCTGTACTGTTGCTGTAGGGACCTCAAATTTCTTGGAAATTGACTTGTAACCTAAACCATCCTTATGTGAATTCACAATTTTAGTCCTAAGATCATTACTAAGCTCTTTTTTCTTCCCCATTCTAATAATTTTTATTCTTTTATTGGTTTTCAGTTGATATCATTTTAATTTCTGAAAAATGCAAAAAACGAAAAAAATTAATCAAAGGTTGTATAAAAGCATTCAAAATAAGAATCAAACAGGAAACAAACAGTCAGAAACTCGATTAATACTGAAAAAATAAGAGGGTATGATTATTTTTGAACATTGCAGATTTTATAAATAGCTGTATATTTCTTTTATTACAAGTATCCCGAGATTTTAAAATGACAAAAATGATCAGAAGAGGTTTATTAAGAATATGTATCAATATGGACGTAAACAATAAATTCTTACAAAGTTACACCTAATAAACTCAATTTTCAAGGGGGGGTATGAATAATATCGGGCACAAGTGTATATATATATATATATATATATATATATATATATATATATATATATATATATATATATATATATTGTGTATATTAAGGCAGCATTTTCTCATTTAGACAAATATTATTGAATAGGACGGAATTATTCTGTTTTACAATTTTCCTTTTTATCTTCTCCAATTTCCGAATAGTCCATTTTGTGTTTTTCTCGAAATTGTATATGTTGGATCCATAATCGCGAGCGCTTTCGACAGAAGTACTTCTATCATCCTCAGGCATATTGTAGAAATAGTCACGTGGTAATTTGTTACAAGTTAAGTGGGCGAATTTTTTTTTTTTTTTTTTTTTTTTGCCTATATTAAGCAGATTTATATATACAAACACATATATACATTATTAAACATTTATCCCAAACATTTCAAAATGTTCCGGCTGCACTCATAATTAATATTATTTATTTGAGGCTTCTTTGTTTTAATGTACAATGCTTCGAGTATTCTTAGCCTATTTACATTTCTCTCACTCTGCAATACTCTTGTATTTTCTACCATAATTCTTCGAAATTCAGAATGTTGGCAGCTATGTCCCTTCAAATGTTGTGATATGGAGCTAGAGTCAGAGAGGTGGAGAGTCAATCTTCGTGACAATATATATATATATAGTAATTTATAAAATATATATGGCGATTAAGCTACACTGAATATTCTGCGTTTCATCCAACTATAGGATTCGTCAGGCTTATGCGCGAATTCTGTTGTTGCTTCTTGTTTTTATACATGTTGAGGATTTCTAGTTGGCCAATCAGCTTTCTAGTATCCACCACGCCCCTTCCTACCAGCCAATGGGCATGCATTTTATCAAACAAAGGATCTGTTTTAGAGCTAGGTTAGTGGTTTTAGGTGGCCGTTCTCCTTTTTTTTTTTTTTTAATTTTTTTTTTTATATATACATATAAATATACCTATATAAAAAAAAATTAAAAAAAAAAAAAGAAAAAAAAAAGGAGAACGGCCACCTAAAACCACTAACCTAGCTCTAAAACAGATCCTTTGTTTGATAAAATGCATGCCCATTGGCTGGTAGGAAGGGGCGCGGTGGATACTAGAAAGCTGATTGGCCAGCTTAATCGCCATATATATTTTATAAATTACTAACTAGCTCTACCTACGTATTGAGCACTTTTGAAGTAAATACTTAAAGTTTACGCATAAATCTATACTTTCGTATAGTAAATTTATGTGAATAAATGAAGTAGTTATATATATATATATATATATATATATATATATATATATATATATGAGAGAGAGAGAGAGAGAGAGAGAGAGAGAGAGAGAGAGAGAGATTTACAGCAATATTGAAATCGAATATATTCTGCTTTTCAAATTGCTTATAGCTGAATTACTACAAACTGGTAATATATTTATGTTTGGTTGTACTTTCGGTTCAGTGTTTTTAATTTCGTTTTTATTCATGTTCACCCCAAACAAGACATATCGCTACTTGAATGTAAGGGACCACTATTTTTGGACCATGTTTAGAGGGGATGAGTGAGATGTTGGTCTGAATGTGAGTACAGTCAAGGGAGCAGGTAACAGGAACGGAATTCTAAAGGCCAGCAGCCCAAGGGAAGAAACTATTAGAAACTTTCCAGCATTAGGGACCTCCACAATGAAGGGGTGTGATTTTGTTGCTAAGCAGGTTTGTCAGGGGAGGGGTTATATACGCTGAGAGCGCACAAGTGCAGTGAGTTCATCAAAGCACATTGTATCAAAATACTTGTAAAACAGGAACAGAGATGCAACATTACAGTGACGGGACAGAGGTTAGAGCGTAGTTGACAGTGCGGGACTTATTAGATTGGAGATTCTTTTTTTGGACCCTGTCAGGGAGAAACTAGCGGAAGATGCACCAACCCAAATGTGACAACAATACTCCATGCATGGGTGAATGGTAGCTTTCTAGAGATACAGGATATTCTCAGGTGTGAGTGTTTTCTAGTATGATAGAGGGAACCCACCTTCTTTACAGTAGTGTTTGCAAACGACATGATCTGCTTCTGCGGACTGAGTTTATCAAGAAACTACAGTAAAGCCTCCTTTTAATTATTAATTATTCTTATATTCTTCACTTATTCTGACATTATTTCCAGTCGTCATAGACTTTTTGTCATCATTAAAGTACTTGTAAAAAAGCATAGAGATGCAACATTGACGCAATGGGACAAGGGTTGAAGGTCAGAGATTACATCGACCAAAACTTTGTGAAAATAACACTTAAGATGTCCGAATAATCTAAATAATATAAACTAGCGAGACCTGTGGAAATTCCACAAAGGAACTCCTTAG
>NC_136493.1:24992680-25007680 GCF_053919585.1 Euprymna scolopes
GCAGAACAGCTTCGTTTCAGTTTTACAGTATTGAACGGTGTAGTATTGCGCCGGCAGATTCAGGTTGTACTATTGTAATGTAAAGAACATGCAGAAAGGGTTGTAATCAACTGAATTCCTTCTAGTGCACTGACAAAAAAAAGCTTAAACAGATATATAAATAAAAATAAAAAGGTTATGTAAATGTTTTAAAAAAGACATGTAATAATGTGAGCAAGATTGTTTCCTTCTTTTGACACGATAACAAGTAACGCTCTTATTTTTTATTATTTATCTATTTATCTATTTTCGAAAGAGTGCCACGTGAAAGTGGAGAAGGAAAAAAAACAGAGTTATACAAAATTTGTGTCGAGAATTGTCTAAAGTTCTGCCTTTTTTTTTGGCTTTCACTTTAATAAGAACGTGAATTTATGAGGTGAATTTATTCGACACAATATGATTCAACTCAAAAAAATAAATAAAAGCTAACGTGAATTAAGATTAAAGTTAAGGTGTTATTGTGGACTCTCACCACTTTTAAAACACCTTGTTAAACTTTGTGACATATTTACATTCTATGGAGGTCAGGCGCAAATGAACACCCAATAATGTTATTATACCATATTTCTTCAAACTGAAACATAATTATCAAGGTATACTTACGCAAATAGATATGAAAAGTTTTTGTTAAAGTTTGTGCCATATTTCCATGGAATACAGGCGGAAACGCAGACCCCACAATTTTATTTATACCATCCCTATTTAAGTTGAAACATACTTATCAAAGTATTTTTATGTACATCTATATCAAAACCCCTTATAAACGTTTTTTTATTTCATTTTTTATTTCCATACTTTGGGGGCCAGGTGCGAACACAGACCCCACAATTTTTATGAACCACCGTTCTGCCAGATCAAACATACCCATTCCTGATCCTCGATACATCTTCTATCATTATATTTGATCATTTTTCTATAATAGTCAACCATATAGGAGCCTATTCGTGACCAGACACACACACACACACACACACACACACACACACACACACACACACACACACACAGACGTTCAGCTTTATATTATAGATATATATCAAAGCACAAAAGCAGGCTCCTTTAGTCTTGGACAGACTATGGATACCCACGAAGGGTTGCTTGCACATGAAATTTTTTGGCAGGAGGTGCCACACCTCTCCTGAGACAACATTGTTAAATACCAGTGGCAGGTGAAGTACAGGATGACTGGAAACAAATGCCGAGATAAGCAGAGAGCATATACAGTGCCTAGAATTCCCAAATGGTCACCCATCTGGTACTAACCAGCTCAACATTGCTTAACTTCGGTGATCTGACGAGAACCGGTGTGTCAACACGATTATGCCGTATATATATATATATATATATATATATATATATATATATATATATATATATATATATATATATATACAGTGATGATCATATTTATTGGCACGGTAAAATAAAAGTTAAATTTTGTCTAATAAATTCTAAAAAAGGGATTAAATTAAAGAAAATAACAAAGTATATTATGTATTTTTAACTGGCCTTTCCGATGCAGCAATCGGATTTTAGAAAAAATAAATAACAAAGGAACAACAAACATAATTGCAAAAAACCCTTGTTCAAAATTATTGGCACGATTTATTTAATAATCAATTGTATAGCCTTTAGCCTTGATTACCTTCCTCAGTCGCTTTTCATAGTTTACAACCAAGTTGTTGCACTCTTCAGTAGTAATTTTAGCCCACTCTTCCTGACAATAATCCTCCAATTGAATAAGATTCTTGAGCTTCCTTTGCATTACCCTCAATTTTAATGTTCTCCATAAATTTTCAATTGGATTAAGGTCTGGGCTTTGTGATGGCCACTCCAAAACATTAATATGATTGTCCTCAAGCCATTTCTTAGTCAGTTTAGCCGAATGCTTTGGGTCATTATCTTGCATGAACCACCAACGACGACCAAGTGAGAGCTCTTTAGCAGAGTCTTTCAGGTTTTCATCCAATATTTTAACATAATCTTCCTTTTTTATGCTACCTGTGACCTTAACAAGTCGCCCTGGTCCAGAGACAGCAAAGGATCCCCAAAACATCAAACTGCCTCCACCGTGCTTCACTGTGGGTATGGTGTTCTTAGGCAGGAAAGCTTCGCCAGATTTTCTGTAAATATAAGACACTTTATTATGGCCAAATAACTCTATTTTCGTTTCGTCAGTCCATAGAACACGTTTCCAGAATGCAACATCTTTATCAATATGACGTTTTGCAAAGGCTAGCCTTGCTTTCAGGTGCATAGGCTTCAATAAGGAAGTCTTTCTCGGACGACATGCTTTTAAACCAGCTCTCTTCAAAACTCTACCAACTGTATGTCGAGATACATTCACTCCAGAGGTGCTCTGTTCATCAACAATCTCCCCAACAGAGATCCTTGGGTTTTGTTTTACTTGTCGAACAATTTTCCGTTCATCTCTTGGGGAAAGAATCCTTTTTCTCCCTCTACCCTCTAAACTCATAACGTGGCCTTGCGATTTGAACTTGTTTATTATGGCTCTAACAGTGGATTTGGGAAGGTTTAGCTTCTTTGAAATCTTATCATAGCCCTCCCCATTGGTATGGCATGCTACAACAAGCTTCCTGACGTCTTCGCTGTGTTCCTTAGTTTTAACCATGGCGATTGAAAATTATAATTTAGTCACTTATAATAGTTTAAATAAATCGCTATCTAAAAATTATCTGAAAAAAATTATTCACTGAATTAGCGTTAAACAAGCATAATATGGCTATAAAAAAGTTCAGAAAGCACGTAAACCGGAAATTGATTGATATTATACTGATACTAAAAGAAAAACAAAGCCGTGCCAATAATTTTGAACAAGGGTTTTTTGCAATTATGTTTGTTGTTCCTTTGTTATTTATTTTTTCTAAAATCCGATTGCTGCATCGGAAAGGCCAGTTAAAAATACATAATATACTTTGTTATTTTCTTTAATTTAATCCCTTTTTTAGAATTTATTAGACAAAATTTAACTTTTATTTTACCGTGCCAATAAATATGATCATCACTGTATATTGCATTTTTGCAATTTATGACTATAATAAATAGCAGTTTTATTTAATGCCATAAGCATGACTACAAATATAATTTGCTGATTTCTTTCTGTCCTCTGATGAGAAGAATAGCAAGAATAGCATTCTTTGAAACTCTGCAGAATAAGGACTTTGTTTTTTGGAGTATTCAGTCGAACAATAAATTTGATTGTGAATTTCAACTTACAGTTTTAATTTCTTTTCTCTTATAATAAGCAGTGTTCGCTTTTGTTTTGCTGTTTCTCTTTGCTACTGGTCAACCTTTCTTGTTCCTTTTCTTCCAGTCATATTTGAAGGGGCTTACAAAATTAATTTTTTTAGATGTTCGACTTTAATGAACAACAGTGATGTTAGTGTTTGTTGATTTGCAAGTATGGAAAAATCATAAATAGAAGATAATTAGGTAGAGAATTTGAAGAAAATCTATGGTCTTAAGTATCCCCATTTCAACAGATATATATCAAATATTCAAACACTTATTTTCACATAAATACTTTGGATTCAGCAATGATTTTTGTGATTAGATTCTCTTTTATATTTTACGCATTATGTGACAAAAATCTCTAAATTTCAACTTTTGGTGCTTACGTCATTCTTCCACCAAATGCATCATATATATTAACTGAAATTTTGAAATAATTACAGATTGTATAATAATGAAAAATCAAAGCCCATATAAATATTAGTATCAATATTTATAAGACATCCGAATCAGATAAAAAAAAGTTCAATATACGAGATAGAGCAATAATATAAATTAAAATTTCGAACGAAATTCATTAAATTAAAAAATTTACAACAAATTTATTATTCGACAAGGAATACAAAAATTGAAAGATTTTTCCTTATTCCATGGATTTTCAATACTTAGTTCATCTCATCAGAGGAAATGTTTTTAGCAAAACAAAGTTTATAGGCAATCATAAATTTTGCTATTTATCACATAGATTAAGAAACTAAAAAACTTGCATGAAAAACCTAATGCATATATAAATATTTTTGAAAAAGTCAAGGCAACAAAATATAAAATGAGAACATCATATAGTGTATTTTCTTATGGATTACAATTGTCTCATAACTGTTAAGACGATTTTAAATATTATATCATTTAAAAATATTCCAAAACAGCTACTCTTCAGACAGCAAAATACACTATTTATACATATAATAATCATTATACATTCATAATCTCTATTTTTAGAGAACAAGCAGTTGGACTTACCTACACACCATCTTCTTATTAACTAATACAAACAGTGAAACTTACATCTCCATTCTTCATGTTATTGGTTACTCAGCATATATATATATATATATATATATATATATATATATATATATATATATATATATATATATATATATACTAGCAAAAGTACCCGTCGTTGTCTGCCAGTGGTGTTATTTTGAAATGCCGGAAGAATACGCTTGGCACATTTCCGGCATTTCAAAATAACACCACTGGCAGACAACAAGCAGATTCTTTACTAATTTTTTTGTTTTCAATTTACCAAGAAAAAAACTGTATAAAATTCTGAGGATGGAGTGTATCTAAGAAATATTAATTTTAAATGAATAAATATTTGTTTATTTTCGCAATATTGCATTGTAATTTGGCTTATATACGTATTTTATTTTAAAATTTAAACAACGCTTCTATCACGGAAAACACCACGATATATATATATATATATATATATATATATATATATATATATATATATATATATATATATATATATAATGTGTTTGTGTGCGTTTTCCTATTGAATCAAACATGGATTTAATATCTTAACATTTCTGATGAGTGTGCAAACAATATTCATAACTAACAATAATTATGATTGTTGCTGTCAAAAAAGTGGATGTTTTGACATGTTGAAAGAAATAAATGGTAAGATGAATAACATCTTGGAATTTGGAATGTACCTGGTTTCCTCTCTCTCTTCCCAGATCTTTCTTATTTATATTTATGTCTCGAAAGTAGAGTGAAAAGCATATCTTATTTTTCTTTTATTAATATTATTGGAATCTTTTCTTCATTCCTTGTACACATTTTTGTGAATTATTCCATGGATTTCTGCCTTTGGATTATTATGGACCATCTTCTTCCAAATATGGGATTTCCTGGGATTTTACTTGTACAAATGGAAATTCTTTTAACTTTCTTGAAGATATACATTTGGATTTTACCATCACTGGATTTTTTATTTTCCACCAGAATATCCATTCATGTGTAATCACCTTTTTCTTCACTATATTCCATCTGCTTTACTTTTTTTGTTTTCAAGTAAGATCTTTGACTTACTTGTTTCATCAAATACTTCTGCATGCAAAATCCGATCCCGCATTTTGCTAATTCCTACCTTCTGATGAGAAGGAAAGTATTTCTTCGAAACTCCATGGATTAAGGACTATCCATTTATCTAGTGTTTCCTTTTCAGATTAAATATGTTTTTAACTCATTTCAAAGTGTTTTTTAACATATTTTATTAACTATTTGCTCATATATATATATATATATATATATATATATATATATATATATATATATATATATATATACTGTAGAGTTGAGGATTTGTTGAAATATGATTCTAAAAGATTTGTGGAGATCAAATATAACATTTTTTTTTAAATGCTGTTACTCAACTGAATGTAGCTGAGAGAGAGAAAGGTAGAAACCATTTTTTTTAAATTTATTTCTTGTTAAATTAAAATCTTTTTTTATTAATGTTGAAATGGTTTGTGCATTTATTTTCTTTCTTTCTTTCTTTTTTTTTTTTTTTAATCTGCCGGGATGGCGAGGAATACATTCAAATTATATGTTATTATAAATAGACTTTGTATCTTTCCTGCAAATGTAGAGCAACCAGATGTTCATTTTAACTAAATTTTGTAAAATTTTAAATTGTGAAAACCATTAAGAGAGAGAAAAAAATGAAGAGATTTTTATCTTTGATGGCTGCAAATGAATAAATAAATTCTTACTGACGTAGGTTAGATTAATTTAAAATGAGACTTATTTTGCAGTCTCTGCATCATATATATTCTGCTTCATTTTACTTCAGTTTAAGTTCTCAGAAATCACCCCCCCCCCTTCTTGGGGCTAACACTTGGTTTCTATATGAGATACACAGATATTGGAATGTTTTTTTTATCTATTATATAAAGGCAAACGTCTGTTAGTGTGAATGTATGTATGTATGTGCGTTTGTAGATCTCGATAAAACCTTTGAAATTATAAGCGAATGAGAATGATTCCGGTACTATCATTTTACCCCACAGAATCTGATGGAGGAGGGCGGGTCACGTTAAATTGTATGTTTCTAAACGATTTCAACATCTGCGCGTGTGTGAATCACTTTACCTCTTGGACACGTTAAGTACATAAATTTGCAATGCCATGGTATGACTATCCCTGTGGTCGAATTGGTTGGAGGTTTGTGTCAGAACTATCAGTTTTTGCATTCGAGTTCATACCCACCTTACGGCGGACATTTTGTTTTTTTTATTTTTAACATATTTTTGAACACGTTTATTTCGGTAAGCGTTTGTATTTAAACAGGGCTAAAAGATTTTTCATATTTTTTGTTTTGTACTTTGCGTGTGTCTATAGAGACAATAAGTGCATAGTTTGATGCCAGTGTAGTAATTGTACACACAATTATTCGCGAGGAACTGAAGATGCGGAAGATTTGCACGAATTTACCAGTCCACAACTCCAATTTTGTCACAGACTATTTGACCAAGATGGGCATCAAAACAGTTCCTCACTCTCCCTATAGTGCAGACCTTGCTCCCTGTGACTTTTAGTTATTCCCTAAGCTCAAGGAAAACCTTAGAGGCTGTCGTTATGAGACAATTGAGAAGATGAAAGAGGTCATGACAAGGGTCCTTGACATGCTTACACAAGAGGACTTCCATGAAGCCTTTCCGACGTTGTTGGAACAGTACAGCAAGTGCATTGCAGTTGGAGGAGATTACTTCAAAGAGGACTAGAGTTTCATATGTGTACTCTCAATGAAAGTGATCATACCTAAAAAGTCTGGAAACTTATTGAAGGCACTTTATATATGTGTTTTGGAATTTTCAAGATGAGGATATGCAGTAAGCCATATAATCCAAATAACATCAAATCAGTACAAACCCCAAAATAATACAGATATAGAAATTAAAACAGTAGTCCGAATAATCCAAATAATAAAAATAAGCTGATTCAACTCAGTGTTGCCTATATGTTAGTGGTGTATGTGTGTGGGGGTGTGTGTGTGGGGGGGGTCGTGAAATACACTTAGAAATATTTTAATTATTTTAATTCATGCACATTTCATATTTATTAGGTTGTTGCATAAGTTCCCAAGTTTTTTTGTTTTTTTTTTTTTAAGAAAATCAAAAACTTTTAACAGCAAAAGTAAGTTCGTGTGGGACACAAGCTCCAAGTGTTTGTGTGAATCCCATCAACTAAAGGTGGCATGAAATTGTTGCAAAATCACATTTCATCTTTTCACCCAATTCTCTACATGTCTGATGGCCATCTTCCATTCAAAAGAACCCTGAGTTGGTCTTCGTTTATCCCAATTGATCTTCCGGAACAAGAAGCGTCAATAAGGTTAAAATTACTGTGTTTGAATCTGGTAAACCAATCTTGAACAGTTCTCTCAGCTATAGCATTTTCTCCATATATGGCACAAATATCCTTGATCACTTCACTCACTTTTTGATCTCAATTAAAGGCGAAAAGAAGGAGGTTTTGAAAATGTGATTTTATTTTTTTACTTGACAATCCATTTAATGGTTCTGGAAAACGAGAAAAAATTATGAGATGACCATTAAGTAAACAAATTTACCGAATTTCCATTACTAACGATACTATATTGTCCAACTGACTACTGTACACTATTAACCCTTATCCTCGAGTGGTCTCTGGGCCTTGATAAGTGGTTATGCCTATGTAAAAAAAAAAAAAATTATCTTGTAGAACAGAACACATGTTTTCTAATGATATATAACACTTTGCCAAATATCAAAACATGTTTTAGAACAAAACATTTTTATGAAACAGCAGGAACTTATGCAGCAACCTGATATTATTACAGAGCCAATTTTCTATTGCATATTATATTATACCTAATATATAATACTGATATCAAAAGTTAAAAATGACTTGGGTGCCATCAGCTAGAATTGAAACTAAAACATTTAGTATCCATCTGCATTCTTTACCGTTTGAGCTAACCCAACAGACAGATCAGGAAGATGTAAAATCAAACCACTTCAAGCTATGAATGAATTTGCGCATGCGTAAAATTAATAGAAATATGTCGGCACCAGCTAGAATTGAAACCAAAGCATTTAGTGCTCCAGCTGGGCCCTCATCTAAAAAATTCAAAGTTTTATTCATGCAGACTATATTTTTGTGAATAAACCTATATTTTTGTAAAACTACATGGCCAACTGTAGTTGAGAGCAACCCAAAGGCTCCTTATTCATTATTTCATGCGAAAATAAACATACAAAAAAAAATGTATACATATATTGGATCAACATTGGTACATCTATAATATGAAGGGCAGTTGTTGTTTTTTTTATTTTACTTTTGTTAGTTTGAAGAGATCAAGGGGCTCCTTCCTGGGGCTATCACTTGATTCTATTATAGTTTAAATTTATATCCGAGGGCTCTTTTAAGAATAGACACTGTTCCCTTAATGGCTGCTATCTGCATTTCCTTACAGCTTGGTTTTCCAGGGATTGCTTCTAAGTATTTTTGAAGTTTCTTTTTTATTAGGTCAGTTGCTCTTGTCACAACTGGTATAATGTTTATTTCTTTCAGAGACCATGTTGTTTTTAGATCATTTTTTAGGTCCTGATATTTTGTTATCTTTTCCCGTTCTGCTCTATTAAGGCCAAAGTCGTTTGGAACTGTGACGTCGATAATGAGTGCAGTCCTTTAGGGCTTGTTCCATATTACTATATCTGGCCTTGTCTTTTCTGTGTGCATGGTTATATGTCTGACCAAAACTAAAAAACGACAAAACAAATTCCCACAAAGTTAGTATTTTCTTGATCGGCCTCGCCACAGATAACTAATATCTAAATTTTAAGAAAAATTATTTATTCTTTGACTTTAAACTTAAAGAGGTGATTATGTGAAACTTTACTATTTGACATAAAATAAAAAAATGTGGTGGGGTCGGATGATATATAAACTTCAAATCTCATTTCTAAAACTCACTACATCTGTCTGCCTGTCTCCAGACACACGCAAACACATACATCTGTTTTATTTATATAGAAGATATCCTAAGTTGAAATTAAAGGTAAGTTTACTATATTTACCTGTTTTCATACTCTGAACTTGGCAGGTTTGTGATACTTAATAATGTGATGAATATAAATATGTTCACATTGATTGGCTTGTGTAAACCAATAATAAGAGAGACACTAAAAGATATGCCAAAAGCCTAACGCTTAAGCATACTATCAATTATCTATATATCAATAGGATAGCATGTGTGTTATTTATTTTGTATGTCATGCTTACATCCGAGTGACTGTCGTTTAATTGTTATGGACTTCCATATCTTGTAATAGATAATTTTACCAAGAATTCTTCATAAGTTTTGGTTTCGGTTTCAATTCAAGCTGATGCACCCAAGTCATATACAAGTGGTGCAATAAGTTTCCGATACAAAGCAAAAAAAGTTGATGTATTTTTATTACACGAAAACAAAAACAATAACAAAGTGCTATTCTAATGTATTTTTGTATGATTTTTGATATGAGATTTGTATTTATCATACAAAAATACATTAGAATAGCACTTTGTTATTGTTTTTGTTTTCGTGTAATAAAAATACATCAACTTTTTTTGCTTTCTATTGGATACTTATTGCGCTCACTATATATATATATATATATATATATATATATATATATATATATATATATATATTTAAAGGAGATTAGAACAATATTTCAATTTTTTCAGATTCATCTGCCTTACTTTTAATGCTAGGTTTATTTATGGTGTCTTTTAAATTCAATAAAAATCCTCCTAAATTTGCTGATGAGGAGACCGTGCTTACCAAAAAAACTATATATAATTGTTCTACATAACTTCATGTATACCACAATAAAAAGCACGGATTTCCGAAACGATCGTACAGATAATTGATTTTGTTGTTTGTTCCTTCTTATGAAACTGATTTTTAATTAAATTAAAATTTGATTTTTAAATTAAAAAAATTTTTTTTTTAATTTTTAAATTATAAATCACATTACTTTATATATATATATATATATATATATATATATATATATATATATATATATATATATATATATTATTTTTAAAATCGCAACTTTATAATATATAAAAATCGATAGAACATTAACTTTATAATAATATATACAAAATCTGAAAGAATTAAAATATCATATTTAAGTATGCTTTACGACTGGGCTACGTCGGGTGTCCCTGCTAGCTTAGATAAATACTTTTGCAGTTTTAACAAAAGAACTACAATAATATCAGGGCATTGCCATTTATGCAGAACATCCACAGAATGACAACATCAATATATTACATATGAATGAGTCCCCTGTGGAATTTCCATGGGTCCCGTTAGTAATAATTAGTAATAAATAGTGATATTTACAACTAGAAGTAAAATAGGTTTAAGGCTCATAAAATTTCGCAAGTATTTAGAAAAACAAAAAAATAAACAACAGTTTTGAATTTTTTAGATGAGGGCTGATTTTTTTTACTACTTGTTTTGATAGCACTATTGTACTCATCTTGAGTGTTATTTGTGCAACGTTTCGGTCGATTAGCCTTTGACCATCTTCAGGCATGTTGGTTGCCATCTTTGAAATATATATTATGAATAAGTCCCCTGTGGAATTTCATTAATGTGACTTACTATATTGTATTACCTGATTACGGTAGTCATGATCATTCAGTTATTTCAAACAAATATAATTAAGTAACATGTCCTTTCCAGAACATATTACCTAATGATACACATGCATGTGTCGATCCACTTTAATAAGCCATTGATGAGCCGTTCCACTTAAGTATTCCAATTTACCAAATTTACACTTCTAACGATTACTATGATATTGTCCTTTTGACCAATGTACACTCTTTAACCCTTATCCTCGACTGGCCTCTGTGCCTTGATAAATGGTGATTCCTTTGTAAAAAAGAAAGAATCTTCTCTTTTAAACTGAGTTAAGCATAATTTGTTTTGTATAGTAAATCATGCATAATGGCGATCCAATTTAGAAACTTTAGGGCCATGAAACTGCATTCGGTCATATATGTATGTATATTTACATCATGGACACCAGTTAAAGCAAACATCTTCCATAAATATTTGTTGCAATATTTTTGATATAATGAAAGGGTATGATTAAAGAAAATTGGAAGGTTCTACTTATAGATACTGGCGATAGGAACTGACCAATCAAATGGAGCCACATTCTGCTAGCAACCAATCATAAACCAGAATCATCCCATAAAAATATTGTTATATATATATATCATTCCTTTTTTTTTTTTTAAATCCAATTTTCACCCCAAACAAGGCACAGTGGAACTTTGAAGTAGGGGGCTACTATTCGGGACATAAGTTGCAGGGATATTATGAAGGGAGATGAGTAGCAAGATGCTGTTCACATTACACTTGAACTTCTTCATGTCAGTACAGTTGGGAAAGCAGAATTGCGGAAGGGAGTTCCAAAGTCTAGCAGTTCTGGGGAAGAAACTATTGGAGTAGAAGGCTTTCTTACACATAGGGATCTCTACTGTGAAGGGGTGGGATTTAGCTGCTTGTCAGGTTTGTTGGGGGTATTCACGTTGATGGAGTACAAGTGTTTGCAGTTCATCAGGGCATTCACTATTAATGTACTTGTAGAACAGGCAGAGGGATGCAACATTTCATTGATGGGACAGAGGCTGAGGCCTAAATGACAGTTCAGGACCTATCAGGTTGACAACTCTCTTTTGAACTCTGACCAGTGAGAGACAAGTAGCAGATGCACCAGCCCAAATGTGACAACAGTACTCCATACATGGGCGAATGGTGGCCTTATAGAGGTACAGGATACTTTCAGGCATAAGTAGTTTTCTAGCACGGTAGAGAGAGCCCACCTTCTTCGCAGCAGCCTTGGCAAAGCTCTCAATGTATCTATTCCAGTTCATATTCCCTGCAAACATTAAGCTGAAGAAGCACTTTCGGGTAATGTGTTCTTGACCATTGCTATTGGTGGTAGAGAAGTTTTCTTGTAATTATTGAAGGAAACAAGCTTAGTCTTGGCAGCATTGGATGTGACCATCCATTTTTGTCCCCATTTCACTACAGATTTGAGGTCATCCTCTAGTGTTTCTGCCATTTCCTTAGATATGTGTTCATTTGTTTTCCCCTCGTGCCTGTTATAGAGAGTGGTGTCATCAGCAAATACTCCCATCTCAGAAACAATTTTATCAGGAAGGTCATTTATGAATATCAGGAATAATAAAGTCCAAGGATAGACCCCTGAGTTACTCCCGCATTTATATCATATTGTTTAGATGTACGACCGTCGAGGAAAACCTGGATTTTTCTCTTAAGAAGGATTTAATTATTAATACATTATGTATTCTTCCAGTGATACCATATGATCTACTTTTCCATCCTACCATACCCTGTCAAAAGCCTTAGATATTTCGAGGGCTACTGCTCTACCCTCCCCTGTATTGTCCAGTGTACGGCGTATATGTTCAGAGATTACAACTACGATATCTGCTGTGAAATGAGCTTGCCTAAATCCATATGGTTTGTCGGTCAGGAGTTTAGTCATTAGTTTGGACTAGAGCTTGATTAATTAAGGACTCCAATATTTTGGCAATTAGCGGTAGAAGACTAATGGGGTGATAATTTAATGGGTCAGTTTTTTTGCCAGAATTCTTGAAAACTGTTACCACAGAAGCGGTTTTCCAGCAGTCAGGAAAGCAAGATTTGTTAAGGCATTTGTGGAAAAGTTTGGAGAGAACTGGACCAACCTCAGAGATCGGGTTCACATGCTTTTGAGGTATCTAGGTTTTTTAGGATAACATGTACCTGAGAAGGGGTGATTTCCAAATCATTTAGTGTGACGTCTGTCCGCAAAGGAAAGTCAGGGAGGAAGTGGTGTGCCGGGTCCAATGTGGAGTTTGAGGCAAACTGACTGGTAAGCAGGTTAACCTTCTTGGTTGCCGTGCAAGCAACCTCATAATTGTTTGATAGTCGGGGAATCGTTGACTGCTCATTATTACTACACTGTTGTAGATTTTCCAAAAATCACGGGTTCCTAATTTTTGTGCTTCATGCGTTTTCTGGTGGTTTCCGTGTAATCTGTCTTAGCTGTCACTATTTCTCTCTTACAATTATTTCTAGCTTCTATATACTTCTGTCTGTTTGAACTGGACTTATGTTGGTTGAATCTGCAGTATGCATGCTGCCTTTGAACAATGGCAGCTGCACCGGTAGAAGTAAACCATTGGGGAGAGTGGAGCTTACTATAGAATTTTCGTGTGGAAACATATGCTTCAATTGCAGTTAATTAAGTGTCCACATGAGAAAAATCTTTGCTCTTCATCTGCAAAATTTTATAGACCAAGACTTATACAGATCAGCTACCTACCAAAAACTCTTTTTCATCTCCAGGACTTCTACAGATTAGCTACCCATCAGAAACGTTTCTGAAATTAAACATGGCCCTATATTCAAAAGCTTAAAGTATAATTGAATTTACCATACTCATCCCCAAAAAAGCACCTTCTAAAGACTCCCCTCCCCAAAAGAATTGCTATGAAAAAGAGAAAACTCATTGTAGAAATTTGAAAAATTATTCATAAATTATCATATCGGATTTTCAAAGTCAGATCCAAATAAATAAATCAAACTTTGTTTCTGATGAGCCAATTTTTATTTGTTACTAGCGCCTATGCCATATCAGCACACACAATGCTGAGTCAAACATAAAATCGAGTACACTCAACATTAAGTACACTCAACATTAAGTACACTCAACATTAAGTACACTCAATATTAAGTACACTCAACATTAAGTACACTCAAGATCAAGTATACTCAACATTAAGTACACTCAACATTAAGTACACTTAACATTAAGTACACTCAAGATCAAGTACACTCAACATTGTCTTACTATAACTCAGAGTATGGGAAATTCCCATATGCACAAAACAAAATCACTGAAAAAACAAAAATACCCTAAGGGTAAGGATAATGAGTAAACGTTGGATAAAATGATGGTGAAAATTATTACGAACTTGCTAGGATTCAAACCTGGAATCTCCTGCTCCGTAGTCAGACGTGTTATCCATTGCACCACAAGTCCTGTCCGTATGCTGAAAGATGTTACCGCCACTGTATACAGACAGTGCTAAATTTCGTTGACATGGGCAGGTAACTTTTTCAACAAAAACGAAACGGTCCAAAAAACGCTTATTTCAGGCTTTTTGTGTGACTTGACATTGTTCGTTATGAATGACCTCCCTAAACACATACTTAAATCATTCGTTGACATCTATGCTGATGACACGACCATCTACGGCAACACATCAAAGGCTGTAAATGACAAAGTTCTCTCTGATTCTCTCTCCTCTGATCTCGAGCACGTGGTTCAGTGGGGGAAGATGTGGCTGGTTACCTTTAATGCATCCAAAACCAAGCTCCTATCCTTACATCATCAACGCTCTGATCCCCAGCTGGCATCAATTGTGATGGCTGGCTCTCGTCTGGGAGAGGCCCCGTGTTTTGACAAGCTTCTGGGTTTGACCTTTACTCCTGATCTGAAATGGAACTCGTACATCAACTCTGTTGCCAAGGTCGCTGGAAAGATGATGCGATCCTTCTACCGC